>NW_027500541.1:0-90740 GCF_021521415.1 Bidens hawaiensis
CATTGTATTTATTAGTAATGTGGCTAAAACGCTTAAAATATATGGCCACTTATACGAGGTTGTGTGACCAAAGAGTAGTTTAGTTTTATAGGGCTAAAACGCTTTATTTTTCCTAAGTACAATCACCTTCACCTCCTCCCAATTACAAACCTAATATATAAACATCGATTGAAGCTCATTACTCTTCTTCATCACTTTGATTCTTGCTCCAAACTTCATCAACCATCCTGCGATCAAATCTAACGGGGTTTTTCAACATGATTAATTAGAACCCTGGAGATATCAAAAAATGTTAGGGTTTGAGTTTTGTTTAGATCAGTTGGTTGACAGATTCGTTCTCGTTTATTGATCGGTATGTAACTTGATGTTAAAAAACGATTATGTAACATCCCAAATTTCAAGATTTTTATAAATATGGATTTTAAACCAAAGAGGGGTCAAAGAGGAAATAAAACAAAAGGGTGGGTGATGTATATTTTTGGATGTTCTAGATGTGTGTGTGGACAGAAGAAGAAAACAAGCAAGAAGAAGAGAACGAGCAAGAAGGAAAACAGATGATTTCACTTCTCAAATCGATTATCAAATCGAGCATTAGAAAATACATAATCATCGTCTAGTAGATCAATTATTGGGTAAGTGTTTCTAACCCTAAAGTTGGGGCTTTGTTATCTACACTTCATGCATGATGATCTAGTACGTGTTTTATGTGATTATTGATTAACTGATAGTGATAATATTGATAATGTGATCTATTACTAGTTATAATTGTTGATTCTATCGTAGTAGTGTCAAACCGTGTTCAAGAGTATACCATATTTGATGAACACAGTTGATAAATTAGAGATCTTTTATGGATGTGGTTATATGATTATAATATGTACACATAAGTTGATTGTTGTAATGCATCTAACATAAAAGGTCATTGTTAAACTGTGTGAGCAAATAGGCATTTCAGATCATGCGTAGAGATTTAAAGTAATGATTTCAAATGAATTCACACAAGGTGTTTGTGAAAATGTTTCAACCAATAAGGAATTAAAAGAGTTGTTAAGATATGAAATTCATATTACTGCTGTCAATAAAGTTCGTATAAAATTATAGAAAAATTGGGTGAATCTGTATTTTACAAGCTCGAAAACCTCTTTTGATGTACTAGGTTTCATCTTTGAACACGATAAGCTAATTCAGACTTAAAACGGATCAAAACAGTAGATTAAAATGATGACAGCATGCTGTTTGAAGTTAAATTATGTTGCTGTCCTGTTCTTTGAATAATCATATAAAATAGTATAAAAATCCGAGAAAGATGTATTTTATATTCTTGAAAAGCTCCTTGAGTCTACTACGTTTTATATGTGAACATGAAAAGCTGTTTCAGATGAAATATTATTCAAAACAGTTAGTTTCTAGAGCAATACAGCAGATTCAGCATACTGTTTTGACAGAAAATAGGTTGCTGACCTGTTTTTGCTAAAAATCATATATAATAAACCGTAGCTCCGATAAAGGTGAACTTTATATGCTTGGAAACCTCTGTGAGTTTACTACATTTTACTTTTGAGCATATTAAGTTAGTTCTGACTTTTAACTTGTCAAAAGTTGAGGTGAATAGGTGCCGCACAAAAGGTGCAGTACTGAAAATAGTTTTTTTTTTCATAATAATAAATGGTGTGCGCACTTGTTTAGAAGAGATTATGACATAACTGCTTTAATGTAAATTAATTCCATAATGTATGAAGTTGCTAAGTAGAGCCTAGTCGTATATGTACTGAGTTAACCGTTAAAACGGGGGAAGTGAATAAATGACTTGAAAATGTTTAACTGATAACTTGATGAACACATTGATGATTCTTGGCTTGTTAATTATTTGGTATGAATGAGAGTGGTATGAAAATATAAAGAATACTAATGCCGAGTGTCCACATTATATATTCTAACTTGTTGAAAGTTGACTTTAACAAGCTAGGTATGTTGAAGCTTGGAAGCCAACGAGTCAAATGGACAAAGTGTAATCAAGCTCCTACGAACAAAGGTAAGTTTATCTTACATCTATTTTAAGTAGTTACAAGTCTTATTAGTATGTTTTAATTTATTATGAATATCAAATGGATACGAGCCGCCTTGACCCATTAATTGCAAGTTGATTCTTTGACTAGACTTAGTGCGTACTGGTTGTTTTAACTCGTTATAGTTTGAAGTTTACCCTACCAAATGTCTAAGGGGGAATTACTCGTGTCTAGAATACAAATAGTACTAGAATTGTGTAGTACGATTTGATTTGGGTTTCGGACCAGCTTGTCGATTATAATAATAATATAGTAACTAGATGAAGATTTGACTCGTTGGTGAATATTAAATTAGTAGCATGATTTAATTAGAGAATTGATTCGTTAAGTTGTTTAGACGAGTTGTAAATAATATGTTGAAAAGTTGTAACCGTTTCTAAAGTTGAATTTAGTTGAGACGTGAAATAACATTAAGATTAATTTAAATGGGTTGTAATTATGTTGATGGGTTATAATCATGCTGATTAGAAACAGGTTACGCGAAGCTTATGATCAATCGGGCGAGTTAAGATACATAATAAATTGAATCTTTGGAGTTGCATAACGGTAGCCGGCATAGACTATTTTGGACCTGGTTTGGCTTAATATTTTGACTAATGTTACTCCGGGCCTAATATCTTATTTATATATAATATTTAAATATTGGCAATAACTAATATTTGGTATTGGATTGCTTTAGGCGAAGCCCACAAATGGAAGCGAAAAGCCGAAGATCAAGTGCTCGGATTTGGACACCAATACACATCAAAGTGCAAGTTTCTAATATTGATAATGAATTATGAATAAGTTTTAAAATATGTACAATCTTTGATTAAAAGACAAGTTCCTACGGATATTATACGTGATGTTTGGATATTATACGTGATGTGTGGATACATGTTAGGACTTTTGGTACTGTTGACATTACTTATTATCATGAACAATTTTTTTTAATTGAGTCGTTCCGACCCTGACCTGTTTCGACCCTGACCTGTTTCGACCCTGACCCGTTCCGACCGATAACCCATTTCGACCCAACCCAACCCATTTGCCACCCCTATGTTTAATGTATATTGACGGGTTAGGCGAGTTGTACGTCTTAAGACACAATTTAAAAATATGTTCAAATATAATAATAAAAAAATCATAAGTCAAATTATAAATAAAAAACAGAAAAAGTAAAAAAAACAAAAACATTTCCTCCATTGTCCTTGTTCAAAAAAAAGTTCGACCCGAAACCCGTTTTGACCCGTTCCGACCTTGACTCATTTTGACCCGGACCCGTTATGACCCGAACCTTTTGACCCTGATCCATTCCGATCCGAACCATAACAACCCCTTTTTTAATTGACCTGTTTCGACCCATAACCCGTTCTGACCCATAACCCGTTTCGACCCAACCCAACCCATTTTCCACCCCTATGTTTAATGTATATTGACGGGTTATGCGAGTTGTACCTCTTAAGACATAATTTAAAATTATATGCATAATGGGCCATTAGAGATTTCAAGGCCCAATATGATCCATTAGGACATGGATGAGTTTTTTGTGTATTAAGGTCTAATATGACTCCTTATAACACGATATAACCCTTAAATATCTAATGTTACATATCACATGCCTTAATAGACCACTAAGAGATTTCAAGCCCTAATATGACCCATTAGAACGACTATGACATGAAAAAGGCTATAATGGGCCACTAACACCAACAAGGCCCAATAAGACCTATGATGAAAGTATCATATGTTATCGGCCATTAACATCTAACTATGACTAATGACATTCCTATACAACATTCTTAAAGCAGCTATGATGTGATAAAGGCAATAATGGGCCACAAACACCAGTTAAGGTCCAATAAGGCCCATTGATGAAAGTAAGACATTTTGTTAGGCGTTAACCAAACTATGACTCACTAAACTCATATTCAACCCTTTTAGAGCAACTATGATATGATAGAGACTACAATGGGTCACTAACAACAATCAAGGCCCAAGACAACCCATTAATGCAAAGTATGATGACCAACTATGCCTATGGCTTACTACACTCATATACAACCCTCTTGTAGCAACGGGGACATTGTAGATGTTATAATGACCACTAGTACCATTCAAGACCCATTGATGAGTGTATGACATGTTTTGGGCGTTAACATCTAAGTATGACTAATGATAGTCATATACAAACTTCTTAAAGCAACTATGACGTAACCAAGGAACACTAATATCTAACTATGAGTCTATGACTAATGATAGCCAAATAAGGCCTATTGACGAAAGTATGGTGTGTTTCGGGCGTTAACACCTAACCATGACTAATGGCACTCCTATACAACTCTTTTAGAGCAACAGTGACATGATAGATGCTATAATGAGACACTAACACCGATCAAGAACTGACCCACTAATAAGCGTATGGTTTATTATTGGGCGTTAACACTGATTACTACACTCTTATACAACTATTTTATAGCAACTATAAATATCATTTTTATTTATTTTATATGTTTTTATATTTAAAATACAATTTGTTATATTATTTAAGGTTTAATTAGATGTTATACACACACACACACACACTAACAACTCTTTATTTTAATTACAAATAAAAATATTTAATTCTATTTATTTCCTATTAATTTTACTTCTCTCAAAATTTCAAATTAAATTCACCCCCTATTTTCTATAAAAATTTTTGAATTACCCTCTCATTCTTAAATCTAATTTCAAATTAACCTACTTTTTTTTCTATCTCTTCATTACTTCTTATTCTTCTTCTTCTTCTTCTTCTTCTTCTTCATCTCTCTACATCCACCATCTTTCATCTTTAATTCTCTAACTCACTCAATTTTTAACCAAATCATTTGATTCCGGGCTCTAATCTTATTATTTTTGCGAGAGGAATTCATGTATGGTGTCGGTTTCCATTAATTCTATCTCGATTTTTGCCGGATTCGTGTTGAGTGTGAAGAACCCTAAGAACCAAGTTTGGGGATTTTCAATTTTAAGTGTTATTTCTTGTAATTGAAGCTTAGTACATCTTCTTTCATCGCTAAAAAGGTATGTATTTCACTTGTAATTGAAGCTTAGTACATCTTCTTTCATTGCTGACAGATTCGTTTTTGTTTATTTATTGGTATGTAACTTGATGTTAAACGATGATTATTGAACGATTGTTGATTCTAGGATATAGTACTATGAGTGTATTTTCCAGAAAGGTAAAGTTTGTAATTTTTGGACGATTTTTGAATAGTTTTTATAATTTTACAAAAACACTGGTCAAAGCTGATTTAGGGAGTTATATTCTGGTCTGTCTTTCCGACACCATAACTCCATAATGACAAAACCAAACGGGTTGGTTCCATTTCTTAAAATTAGTATTATGAGCTTTGAAGACAACCCAATTGGTCTTGCACAATTTGGATTAATGAGTTGATAGAACCATTAAAAAAGTGTTTGTTGTGCAATCTGCTGAATTGTTGGTACATATCTTTAATGCCTGAATTATTGTGAGTTTTATATGCATTAGAAAAATATAATAAAAATTGTTTGAGAAACCTAATTCAAATATTCTACTGTGGTAAATTTTGTAGAATTTATACTTCATCTTTTCATAGTGAATAAAATCAGTTTGTACATGTTATAATCTGTCTCGTGAACTAAGTGATCATAAGTTAAGTTGTATGATAAACATTTGGTTGATTTGCCATCATACGATGTGTGAATACATGTTAGGACCTTTTAGTACAGTTGTCTAATGTGATTGTGCGTGAAGGTCGTTGTGCTATGCGTCGATTCAAGTTTTTATTTTTATATTTTTCTCTATACATGTATCATATATTTTTCTCTCTTTATAGGGTTGGAACACAGAAAAATTGCTAAAGAAGTCCGCGAGCGGGAGAGATAACCACACGAAAGAGGGTAATGATGGCAGTATATCTCAGCATACGGGCGGTTCAATAGGGTTTGATGAGCATCGTATCCGCTTGGTAAGCTAGTTTTATTTGTAAATTCAATTTTAAAAAATTAGGTCAAAAATTATAATTGTTTGTGCTTTAACGTTTATTACATTACTTCTTATTAGGAAAAAGAACATGGTCGAAAAGTTAAGTGGATTGAAGTATTCTTAGATACCCACCTCAGCAAAGAAAGCAAGAAAAAGTATTGGGTGAGAGAGCTCAACATTAATAGCCTTGTTGGATATGATTTTTGTACGGAAATGTCAGAACACGCATTTGTAAGTTATCTTTATCATTTTTCGTTTTGTTATATAATTAGGTATAACATATCAACCAGGGGTGAGCAAATGAAATAGACCATTTCATATTTCATATACATGTGGTAACATAAAAACTGCTAACACTATAATTTAATATACATGTGGTATACTCATAAACGGGTTGGTTCAGTTTATAAATAAAAATTTAAATAAAAATTACATACTGATTTTGTGGGTGTAATATATAAACGGGTTGGTTCGGGTTCAGGTCCATGAAACCAAACCGGAACCTAACAGTTAGTAACGGTTTGGTTTGGTTCGGTTTAAAAGTTACACGGTTTGGTTTTGGTTTACATAAATTAAAACCGTTACCAACGGTTTGGTTTGTAGTTTGACGAAAAACCACGAAAACCGGACCGTGAACACCCCTACTTGGCTTTGAAGTTTTGCCTTACATTAACCCTTTGTTAGTTATGATGCTAATATTTTTAACAATTTTAGGTTCAAAAAGTTAGAGCCGAAATGGAAAAAGAACTAGAAAATGAAAGGAAGTCAAGAAACGAGTTGGAAGAACGAGCAACGAATGGAACAAATGGAAAAAGAAAGTAAGGAAAATGAAGAAAGGAGGCAAAAACAATCTGATGAGCTTATGAGAAAGTTTGAGGTCGGTAGTAATTAGTAGTACTTTCAAATATTTTGAATTTATAACTTATTAGTGAATGTTATTATAAAATTCATGTGGCTGAAACATTAATTCATGTGGCTCTATACGTGCAATGGTCACTCATAGTAAATAGTCATGTGGCCATTTTCTGCCGTTTAGCCACACTTATTGGAGAGGCTTCTTGATGGCCAGCAACTAATGCGTGTACCCTTTATCCACACTTATTACCACATAAGGCCACTAAAAACTGTGTGTGACCATATCATACCCACGGTGTCGCGACCTTTGGCCACATATGACCCGAACCAAATGTGTGTGGCTAAAGGCCTACGGCCACACTTTTTTCGTGTGGCCGAAGGTCAATTTTCACGTAGTGTTTTTAGAATTCAAATTCAATTAATATTTTGATTTTTTATGGTGCATTAATTGTTACAATTTCCATAAACAAATGATGACACCCATTATCATTAATTGTGACATTTATGCCTCATTATACACTGGTCAAACAAAAAAGATGGAAAGTGTGTGGAAATTAAGAACTACTCAATACTATAATCTTATTAATAGAGATTGACAATAATATTGACAGTTGAGAAATATTTTTTGGAAGTGCAAAACTAAACAATATATAGTTAATATTTAATATTATGATGAAATTATATTCAAGACTTTCGTTATAAATTCACAAATATTAACAAAACTAAAGATTAATCATATCAAAATGAATTAATTTACATGAATTATATGAGCTACATATAATTATAAATATTGGTAAATTTGTAACATCCCAAAATTTCGAATAATAATATTTTATATATTATTTCTTATAATTGAAGCTCAAATAATGTGTAAGAGTAGAATGATAAGGTTAAAGTCCTTGGATAGTAGTGCGGTGACGGTTTATGGTGATAAGGATTGGATTGCCTGAGTATGAAGCTCAGATAGTGTGTAAGAGTAGGATGATAAGGTTAAAGTCCTTGGATGGTAGTGTGGTGACGGGTTATGGTGATAAGGAAAGTTCCGGGCTTAATGTCATTTCGTTGATAAAACCCGAGGGACTGTTAAAGCGAGGTTGCGGTGCTTACCTGGCGTATGATGTCAACGCTACGGCCGAGATGAAAGAAATGAAAGATGTTCCTATCGTGTGTGACTACCCAGAAGTTTTCCCAGAGGATTTTCCGGGGTTGCCACCGGAGCGATAGATAGAATTCCAGATAGATTTAGTACCAGGAGCCCAACCCGTCGCAAAAGCGCCTTACCGTCTAGCGCCGTCCGAGATGAAGGAATTGATGTCCCAACTGAAAGAACTCCTCGACAAGGGTTTTATTAGACCAAGTGTTTCCCCATGGGGCGCACCAGTGTTGTTCGTGAAGAAGAAGGATGGAAGTATGAGAATGTGCATAGACTATCGTGTAACACCCCGGCTAAAGCGAAAACGCCTGAGTGTGACGTACAGATTGCCCAAAACACATGTGACACTCTTAAGTGACAATATTATCATTAATTGATTTAAACACCAAGTACACAAGTTTGTAACAAGAACTACATGGAAAACTACAAGAACAATTTCACAACTTATCCATTTATTGATATACCCTAAGTTCTAATGTCTTCTTCATGTGTTAACTTCGAATAGATGTACCTGTAGCATATATATAAAATAATGTCAACTAATTGAATATTTGGTGAGTTCACACAAGTTTTGATATAAATACATAAAAATCTACAATTCCATGAACAAGCGTAAATGAGCAAGTAAAGTCCTTTCCAATTGGGATTGTGTACCAACGTACTCGAATAATAGCGCAAGTAAGTGTCTTTTCCGTTGGTAATAACCAACGTACTCGGATGTGGGGTCCCTATTTCACTCATAACATCTAGGTCCTGAGTGCATAGGGGGGCGTATGATCATACTTAATGAGGAAACCATGAGCTCGTAATCTTTGAGCAAGTAAGCAAATAAACACACAAGTCCATGTAACGAGTTGTAGTTTGTAAATAATGAATAACAAAATTGTAATGTTGATAGGATATATATGCTACCCCCAAAAGTAGTAAAAGAATAAAAAGGGGGTGTGAGAAACTCACCTTTGCAATTGGATGATAACTTGATATAATAACCGAAAGCGCGTTTAAGGAAATAAATGATCGAACCTCACAAACTATAATTAAAAAGGAAATACAAAATTTAAAGACTAACTATCGGGATTATAAAAGTTAATTAATATTAGTTTTAGGAATTATGCGTTTTCTAAATATCTATTTCTTTAACTTATGGCAAATGGGGACTTGAGAATTTTTAATTAGTTTAACAACAATGAATAAAGTTTATAAAAGTCATTTGATGTTTATTAGTTTAAAAATGAGTTGTAAATTAAATAATTATAACTTATTAATATAAGATTAAATAATAATATTAATAACAATTTATGATTAAACATTTGTTTCCAAGTAACATAATTAATTAATTAATTCTCATAAATAGTAGTTATGTTGAAATAAAATAAACAATAATTGATTTACTCAATTATTAATTCAAAGATAAAGTATGTTATATCTATTGTAAAATATTTTAAATAAAAGAGATTTTTATAAATAATCTTATTTAAAGAAAGTTTATAAGTTATGATGATCAACGAATCATAAGATTTAGATAAATAAGAATTCATGTTTGTTCTTGCAAAATAACTAGGCTTGATCCAAGATTTAGAAAAATCAAAGTGTTCATCTTGGATATCCATGATCATATTGATTCTTAAAACCAAAATACAATATTTTTATGATAAAAGTAACATGATCATGAAGAACAACTTATGAACAAGTATGAACATTCAAGATAAAATCAAAACAAAAGCTATAAAATGCTTGAAATGGTAACAACTTACTTGTTAGTGCTCTTAAACTTAAGAAAAGAATGGATTGAGGTGTGAAAATGTTGGAGGATTTGTCTTCATTTTATATTGAAAATATAGAGTTGTTATGTCTTAAGGAAATTATGAAAATTAGTCATATTTAATATAATTAAAACACAAATTAAAAATTGTTTAATAGGGTATTCAAAAGGTTTAACTATTTTAATAAATTTTATTGAATTAAAACATTCATTAG
The DNA here is from genome assembly GCF_021521415.1 of Bidens hawaiensis. NCBI lineage: Eukaryota > Viridiplantae > Streptophyta > Magnoliopsida > Asterales > Asteraceae > Bidens > Bidens hawaiensis. The sequence continues at coordinate 10,043 of NW_027500541.1, forward strand.
TTATTATTAATTAAGTAACATATGAAAAGATGATGATAATAATAAAATTAATAATAATAATAATAAATAAAAGTAGTAGTTGTAGTTAAATAATAATTACAATAAATTGCATGGGACATGTACTTAAATATTTGATCTTGATTATGAATGTTTTAAATGAGTATGTAATACTACAAAGGTGGTGAAATGTATAATTGCATAGAAATGATCACATAAAATACATTAATGAAAATTGAGATTAACTAATAATATTATAAAGATATATAAATTGAAATAGAAACAAAATCGAAAATTTAAAATGGGTCGAGTTTTCGGGTTTGAAAAATAACGAATGTTACAGGACTTACAACTTTTATAAATTTCGTCCCGAAATTAGAATAACAATTAAAAAAAAAATAAAAGAGAACAACTAATAAACGGAGTTGTTGGAAATTTTAGCAATTTTATACATGCACAATTAAAATAAAATAACGTAGATCTTTGAATGACCCGAAAGAACGCCACAAATAGGAAATATGACAATGACACTTATATATAGGATGTATCAGCGGTGTTTTCCCCGTTCTCCAAAAATCATTCCAAGTTCCGAGTTATTTCACACAACAGTACTTATTATATTTTCCATGTGAGGAATTTGATAATTACGTGTCGACTCGTAATTACCTCTATCGTCGGATGTTCCATATAACTTGCTTTATTGTGTGGTTTTAAGACATAGAACTTAGATAAAGAAAAAAAATATTCTCATATAGAACTTCAAAAAAAATAATGAATTAAAAAGGGTAAAAACATTACAAAACACATTAATAGACCGTTCAGGCCAAGGACAACGTTAAAACACTAAGTCAAGTAAATAAAATCATTGTCTAAACCAAGTGAACGATGTTGAAAACGAAATAAACGAGGCAATGAAATTAAAGAACAAAAAATTTATAATTATAACCATCGTCACATGTAATTGAAATACTGGGATCGAAAATAACGTGGTAGGTAAACGTAGCATTTAACCAGCTAAATACGAATATGTAAATTTGATAACGCATTGGGTTCGAGAATAGATTAGATAAACGAAACTATTATATATCAAAATATCAAAAAGTTTAACGAATGTAAATCTCTGAATAATATTTAACGTAACTAGTGGCAACATTGAGATGAATAAACAATTACATCTTACGAACATGTAAATTTATAATAAAGTGAAATGGGTGAATGAAATTTTAATATCAAAATCAGATAGGTCTATAAAAAGAAAATTTCCAATAATAACCTTGAGTTTATCAAAGTAAACAATTGATTTTTTTTTTGAAAGCAAAATAACGCATTTGTCTCAGATTGATGAATCACGAACAAACAAATGGTTCAAATAAAATATCGCGTGGAAGAGAAGTAAACGAATAATCCAAAACAATTTTTGTAATAAATAACATAACATAAACTCAGCATGTACATGGAACACAATTCCGGTTCAAAGTAAACGAATTTATTAAGAGAGAGTCGGTCACAAATATTCAAATGTAAAAATATCATGAAAACACGGTTTCTATTAGGTAGCTATGTACACATAAATGTTCATAATCTCAATTTTCACTTAACGGGTATTTTTAAGAAAAAAATGGGTCATAGACCACGAAATTTGAAATAACAATGTAACCCAATTTAGCAAAGCGAATAAGTATGATGTACGAATTTACGTTTCGTAAAAATACAAACGAATATGGATCCAAAATCAATGGACAATCAAAATAAACTACATAAACAATATTCTAAAGAAGTGGATGTAAAAGTCACTTTGGGTAAGTTCGAAACATACGTGAAAGAGAAAAATAAAGAAAAGTAAATGTAGCTTGCGACGCTTGTCTTCTCGAATATAGGTTTGTTTGTGGCATGAAGGTTGCCGTGGAAGGTGGTGCCATGATTTCATAGCCGAAACTCATTGGCGTTAACGAAAGGGAAAGAAGGGAAGGGATATATCACATCGGTTGTAAATCGTGGTGTTTTTATTTCTCATGGTGAAATAAGATTATTCTATTTTAGTTAGGCAAAACGTTTTTAACTAGTGCTAAAACTTGAGAATTTTATGAAATCCTTAACGTAAAAATAAATGTTTTCTTTTGGCCATCGGCCTAGGAAAAAGATTGTCAGATAACCTGACTTGTTGAATGAAATATAGCCTCAAAAGGGATTAAGATTTGTTTGAAACAAAAAGTTTACTTTAAATACGGTTTGAAATAATAATTACATTATTATTAGAGGTGACGATAATGCTAGTAATAATAATATTACTAATCATAATAATAAAAATATTATTGAATGAAAAAAATAGTTTCAAAAGGACTCAAAACTTGTTTAAATCAAATATTTTACTTTAAATATTATTATATAATAGTAGTGATGATGATACTAGTAATAATAATATTACTAATATCAATAATAATAAAAAAATATTAACAATAATAATAATAACAATTCTAATAATAACCATGTTGATAATTAACGTAATAATAATAATGATGGTGACGGTGATGGTACTAATAACAATAGTAGTAATATTAATAAGGATGGTAATATTAATAACTTTAATAATAGTAATAGTAATAGTAATAATAATAACAATAATAATAATAATAGAGGTAATAAATTCTTTTTAAAGAAAATCCATTTGACAGAAGGTTAAAATAATTAAGGATTTGGGATTTGGTACGAGGTGTTAGTAAAAGAAATAAAATGTAGAGTAGTATGCAAAAGAAAATATAGATGAGTTTGATGAATTTTGTAAAAATCTAAGTATTGAAACCGAAAAAATCATATAAGGTCGACAAAGGATGCGGGGTTAGGATATTGCATGGCGGAAACAAGTTAGGCCTTCCAAAGTATGGCGAGTGTGCTAAGGTCATCACAATGTTAGTAGGCTTGAAGTATGAGATTAAACATGTGATTGAGACAAATGGTTAGGTACAGGTCTTGCAGATTTGGGCGTTGAGTTTGAGTAGGTCTTAGCAATAAGTTGTAACTGAATCTACCGCTAATTGAAGCATATCAACGTTTCGGGGAAGTAAAGTGGTGGAATTTACACATACTGTACAAAGGGTGTGTTTTAGCGTGAGGCCTTTCGGTTGGGTTTAGTTTGCGTTTCCAAGAATGGTGTTGGGTTTGAATTTGAATTAACTATAGCGATGAAGGTAGGTGCGGTCAAACGTGGGGTGATCGGGATCGTGGAGGCCATTTACTTAATAACTTGGATTGTCATTTTGCGGGTTGAGTGCGGCAACTTGGAAAACGAGAAGGCATGATATGAAACGTGAAGAATTCGCGTGACTTGAGACGTAAGTATGAAAACGACTAATAGATACAAGTAAAGAAAAGAAATCGCATGAAACAAATTTGAAATCGAAATTGGAATTCCCATGAAACGTCATGAGTTTTCACCTTTCAATAAACGCAAACCTCATAAATTATTGAATAATCATATGAAAAAAATATTAAACTTACAATAAATAATGAAATCGAATTGAAAATCGAATGTTCATAAACCACCATGACTTTTTAAATTTTCATTTCTAAAACATAGGGGTAAATAAATATGGAAATAAGGTAATCGAATTGAAATTCGTCCATTCATGTATCACCCTAACTTTTTGATCGTTTGTAGACCCAAAGATAATGTCGTCGACATAGATCTGAACTAGTAGAAGATCATTACCAACAGTCTTATGAAATAAATTGTAGTCGACAGTCCCTCGGTTGAAACCATTATCAGTCAGATGGTCGGCGAGCGTGCCATACCAAGCTCTCGGGGCTTGATGTAGACCATACAGGGCCTTGTTTAATCGATAAACAAGGCCCGGATAATCTGGATCTTCAAAACTAGGAGGCTGTAAAACAAACACTTCCTCGTGTAGTTCACCATTGAGAAAAGCACTTTTAACATCCATTTGATAGACCTTGATATTCTTATAAGCAGCATACGCCAGAAAGATTCGAATCGACTCTAATCTTGCAACTGGTGCATACACTTCAATATAATCAACACCCTCTTGCTGATGAAAACCTTGAACCACTAATGGGGCTTTGTTTCTTACGATCACACCTCGATCGTCTTTCTTACACTTGATCGTGCATATGCACACAATACATTATTCTCACTTGACGAAGCAACTTGATGACGTGTTTGTACTCCCACATCAAGTTCTCCAATGATGTTTTCCTGTGGATGATATCCATGAATCCGAAGAGTGTGATTCTCAGGAACAACAACATTATCAAATAAGTTAGTGTAATGTTCACCTAGTTTAGGAGATGAAACATTATCACTGTCAAGTTCAATAACTGGATAATCAGCTTGATTGTCATCAGAAGAAGTGGATATATTATCAACCTGATTATCATCACAAGGATCTTCAGTTGGAGCAGAAGTTGTAGCTTCAACATCATTAGAACTTTAAAATCTTGGAATAGCCAAATGATCTTCAAAATATGCTCCAACCAGATCTTCATCAATGTGCTCAGTTGAAGCAGTAAATGAACTAAATAAGCCATCGTAGTCAAACATCCAGTCGGGACCTTTCCCTTGAGAAGGAGTAGTGCACTTTTGACAGTCCACATGATACCATTCCTCAACACAACCAGAAGTGAAATTAAATACTCGTTTCTTTGGAGATGCATATCCCAAGAAATAACCTTCGATAGCTTTTTCTTCAAATTTACCTGTATCCTTCTTCAAAATTGTACAAGGACACCCAAAAGGTTCCAAATACTTTAAGTTAGGCTATCGATTGTTCAAAAGCTCATAGCTTGTCTTCTTGAGTCGTTTAACAGTTAAAACCCGATTAAGCATATAGCAAGCTGTGTTCACAGCCTTATTCCAGAATTGGACGGGAAGCTTAGAATCAGCAAGCATAGTTCTTGCAGTTTCAATCAAAGTTCTATTCTTTCGTTCAACAACACCGTTTTGTTGTGGTACATAAGGTGCACTGTATTCTCGATGAATTCCTTTCTTAATACAAAAGAAATCCAAAACAGTGTTCTTGAATTCAGTACCATTATCACTACGAATTCTCCTCACTTTGTGTTTGTATAGTGATTCGATCTTAGTGATAAGGTTTTGTAGCAAAACAGGCGTTTGATCTTTCGAACTCATAAATAACACCCATGAGTATCTTGAATAATCATCAGTGACAACAAGACAATACAAATCCCCAGAAATACTCGCACGATTCACCGGACCAAACAAACCCATATGAAGTCGTTCAAGAGGAGTATTAATGGAATTCAATAATTTAGAAGGTTGAGACTTTTTCTTCTGCTTGCCCTTTTTGCATGCAATGCAGTGATCAGATAACTTAAAGTTCTTCAACGAGACACCCTCAACTAAGTCATTTTCCATTAAATAATTCATCTTACGAACATGTATGTGACCAATTCTATGATGCCATAGAATAGAATCCTTCTCGGTTGCTTTGGAGACAAAACATGATTCGATAGATGTTGATACTTTAGAATTCATATTTAAGACATAAATATCATTTGATCGTGGAGATCGCACGACAACCATGTCCTCGGGTATCATATATCCCAGTTTCAAAATAAAACACTCTTTATCAGTAAATACAGTGGTGTACTTCTTATCGCAGATTTGCGACACACTCAATAAGTTATGGTCCACCTTGTCCCAGTAATTGACCTTTTCAAAGGTAATGTGACCATTTGAAACTTCACCTTCTTGTGTGATCATTCCCCTAGAATTCCCAGCAAACCCTACATAACCTCCTTGAATATTTCTTGCGTTGGTCAATAGGTTGAGATTTCCAGTTATATGACGAGAACATCCACTATCCATTATCCAGTTTTCCCCAGTCACAATCTTGGATGTACCCTACACACAAAGCAAAAGTGATTAGTTCAAAAAGGCAGCCCAGGCCTCAGTTTTGGGCACATTTGGGTTATCTATTTGATCATTAAATTGAACAGATTTCAACTGTTGTTCAACAACTTGAGAATATGTTTCCGGCTTCCTAGACTTTCGTCTTAGATAAGCAGCTTGAACAATGTTTGAATTTGTGCTCTTACATATGGGCGCAGTTGGAACGAACTTTGGTTTCACTTGGCCATGGGTTTCACTCACATGAATTACCTTTCGAGGATTAACATTTGAAAACATAATGTGTGTATCATCCTCACATGACACTGGTCGCTTCAAGATCTCCTTTATCATAGGAACCGGTTTTGAATGGTCCTTGACAAAAGGATGGAGATTTTGAGTTTTCTGTTGACCATAGTTTCTCACTACATGACCTTGTTGACCACACAAAAAGAAACTTCTCATGTCAACATGACCATGTTGTGGTCTGGCAGAAACATATGCAACCGAAGGTTGATAACTTACATTTTAGTGAATCATTTGGCCAAATCATCAGAAGTGACAGACTTCTTTTTCATATAAAAATCAAGGTTAGAACAATTGGAAAAACTTTTCAATGTATCTGTTCCCGTTGATTTAACAAACTGAACCTTTTTAGCTTGTTTTAACAATTTTTTTTCTTTAAATACTAGGTCTGGTGACTTTGATGTTTTGGCACAAACATATTGACGTTCCAACTCTTTCAACTTTTCAGTTTCATTGTAAAAGACACTCTCAATTAGTTTTGGTTTAATGATACTAATCGGAATATCTTTTTCAGTGAACATTGTGTCCATACCATTCAACTTAAAACTCTAGCAGATGATGACTTAGAACTAGGAGGATTAATGAAATGCATCAAGTCCTCATCATAAATTTTTGTTTTTTTTGACTTCTTTGCCCTCACAGGTTTATCTTTCACATGTGTTGTTTTTGTCCCATGAGGCTTGTGTGAACCATACACAGCTTCCTCAAATTCATGAGGCTCACAAAGAATATAATTAGAACTAGGAATGTTCTTGTTCTTGTGTATAACCTCTGGTTCAAACACATCCTCAATAATTACTTTGTCAACATTCTCAACAAAGACTTTGTTGCTTTCAACATGAGATTTTTGAGGAGAAAATTGGGTTTTAATAGTTTCAGTTTTAATAGGTTTAGTATTTTCATAAATCACAGGTTCTTTCACAATTACCTCTTCTTCTCGTTTAGCAAAAGGATTAATTTTATAGTCATTGTGAAAAGGTGGCGGAATTTCAACAAAACTGATCCGTTTCTTTGAATCCTTTTGATTTCCAGATACTTCAATAATTTCATTCAACAAGAACGAAGAGTTTCTAAATTTACCCAATTTGTTCTTCAACTCCAGAACCTCATTCTCAAGCTTGGATATCTTTGATCTATGTTTCAGGATTTCTTGAAACTTTTGGTCATTAATAGTCATTTTTACAGATAACTCAGCCTTGAGATCATGGTTACTTGGCGTTAATGCTTCAATCTTCTTACGAGATCTCATTTGAGATTCAAGAGATTGTTGATAAGTATCCTTTAGTGAAGCAATTTCTCTCACTAAATTATCATTATGATTCTTTAAAGATTCTAACTTAGGTTTGTTAGATTCACATTCAACACAAGTTACTTTAACAGGTGAAGTAGCAGAGATAGAATGACTAACCTCTTTGATCTTAGCCATGCAAGAAAACACAGTAGTAGGCTTGTCACAAGAGTTATCCGAATCATTGTCAGAGGACAGCTCACTTCCACTTGTATCTTGAAAGTCTTTAGTCAGCCCAAACATAGCCAAATTAGCTTGATGGTCATTACACAGTAGTCGTTGTGACCTATCATTTCCATCAGCTAACATTGCTTGTGACCCAGAAGTAGACGGTTTCTTTTCAGCATCATTACCTCATGGTGTTGAAGAATTTTGATTTTGACCACGAGGACCAGTATACTCCTTTTTCGGCTTGTCACGTTCTTTTGCAAAACGCCCGAACTCTTGACAATTGTAACATTTCACTTTTAATTTGTCAAATCCCAATTTCTTGTTCAAAGCAGGAAGATCTTTGCCAGTCCTTTGCATGAATCTCTTAACCTTACAAACGATCATAGCCATGTTCCACTTTAAATCCATAATCTCTAAATCATCTGGATCAATCTGATTATAATCCTCATCAGTCAGATCACTTGTGGCTATCTTACTACTCACCAAGTTTTCATATGAGGACATGAAAGCTGTTAGAAAAGCAAAATTCTGTTCAGCTTCCTTCATGTTGATACTAGGTGGTGAAGCAAATGGATTAGTTGTAGATGAATTTCCAGATCCAACAGAAACACCAGGTGATCCAGAATTACCAGCTGTGTAAAAACATGCTCTAGGATCATTATAAACTGTTGTTTCATTTTCACCTGAATGCTGTGTGAGAAAAGCAGTGATAGGGGACATGGTAGAACTTAGAGGCATACTACCACCATAGAAAGCAGGATCTTGACTATCCTTGGAGGATTTCTGACATTTAAGATCACATTCCCTTGCTTCAATCTTTTGCAAGAATTCAGTGGCACTCAAGACGTCATTCGCAAAATAGTTATTCTCTTTTAAAACCATTAGGAATGTTGAATAAGAACTTGGTAGTACACTCTTAATCGTGTCAATCTTGTCAACTTCAGAAGTTTCCAATCCCATTTTATCCATCTCAGCAATCAAGTAATTGAACCTAGTAGTCATCTCCTCTACTGTTTCTCCTTTTAACAAATTAAAGTTTCAAATTTGAAACTTAAGCATTACGTTCTTACTCTCAGTTTTGTTTCCCATACTTCTCATACGTATATGTTGAAACAAGGAAGCACAGATCTCTATGCTACCCACTTGATGAAAGATGTGTTCGAGTAAAGCCATAGTCAGAGTAGAATAAGCTTGTGTTTCAATCTCTAATGCTTTCTTCTCTTCTTGTGATTATTGAGAAATAGCTTTAGGAGTAAAACCAATAGTGTCATCACCAATCATTGGAACAATATATACCTCATCTAAGCAATACTAGCAGTCAGGATTAACAGAACCCAAATGAGCACGAAAACAGGGTTACCATTTAGCAAAATCGCTAAATTTCATCAACCTTGGACATTCCGAATGTGATCCTATTTTCGTATCAAGTTGCAACATTTGTTGCATTAACATGTTTTGTGAAGCTAGTGCATACATACCAGCCATGTTTGATAAATTTTAAACTCTAAGGACTAGAGTTGAAAATTAAGATTAACGAATGGGAAACAGTAATGATAATGAATTGTGAAAAGTTGTAGCAAACTGTGAACAGTAATTAGCGAATCACAATTTAATGAAGTAAAGTGTGATCAAGTAACGAATCAGAAATGGTTTAAACGAATCCGATGATTAACGAATTAGACGGTCAATGAACCAATCAATCAACGAATTAGCAAAACGAATCGCTTAAGATAAGCTAGCGAATCAGAAAATTATCTTTAACGAATCACTAAGAAAAGCTTAGCGAATTAGAGAACGAATTACTACAGTTGATTAACGAATCAACTTATAACGATGAGGTTGTTAAAACGGTTTGTAACAAACTCTGACAACTAATACCACATGGCAAGAAGTTGTTAGAATAACAGAATAACAGTTAACAAACTGACACTTGTATCACGAATTAAAGTGCACGAATCAGAAATGTAACCAACTATGTAACGAACCAAGTAATGAATTGGCGAATATTGATAACGAATTAGTTTGAAGTTTAACAAATCTTCAAATATATATGAAGATCTTCAAATCTTCAACCTTCTTTTCCAGAAATCTGGAAAAGTATGAACACCAACACCAACACTCAAATCTGTAATACAAACTCGTCAATACACCAAATCCTTCAAGTTACCAATCAAATTACTCGGAAATAGATCTCTAAACCAATACAATCCACCTCGTAATCGATTAGCATTAACTCATTTCCAATTTGACCAAAAACATTCCCCTGTTTCGGCCAAATCCAAATCCAAACCTCAATCCACACAAACACAATCCAATTTCTAATTCCAAATCACAATAAACTTTCCAATACCTTAACACTCACAAATTCAGTCCAATCAGGCCATAAATTATCCAATTACACCTCAATTTGATCCAAAATCAAATTAAACAGAAATTTAACACAAAACTATCACTTATTAATTCAATAATATCAATTAACAGCCAAATCAATCGTAAACGAGCACCGAAAGCTCTGATACCACTTGTTTTAACTCGGGATCAATACTTAACAGTAAACAGATCTCAGATCTGATATATACGATTAATCCTAAATACGGATCTAGCTCATTATTACGTTTGATTGTATGTTATAGATATATTAGTTGTATGTATGTAGGTGATGAATGATATTAATATGAGGATGAAGCTTGAGAGAGAATTGGACAGCAATTCGTTAAAGTTAAACTCAAAACTTAAATTATCAGTGACAGAGGTCACTATATATAAAAGATGGAACTAGTTCGTTAACATTCTATAACGAACTAGGGTCCACTTCATTACATACATTAATAAAGAAATAACTTAACGAATCACCCCCTGATTCGTTTAACATCCTTAACGAATCAGGAGGGAAACTAACTTAGATCTAGTTCGTTAAGCATACTTAACGAACTAGGCATTACATTAGCGAACTACTTTAATAGTTTAATACTTTATTACATAAATAAACTTCAAATACATTAACAATAAATGCAAAGACTCGAGACGCAAAACCGTGCACTAACAATGATTCTTATGGATTCTCGTAGTTTGAACGGGACCAACTTCTAAGTCTTCTTCGAGATTCGAAGAAACTTCATCTAAGTTTTGTTTAGTGTGAAATGGATTGATAAAGTTATCATCACTTGAGACAGCTGGTGTTTCAACAACACTAGGGGTGGTAGATTGTTTTTCACTACACTGTGGACGATGCATAATGGTCTCTTCATCATCGAATAGCATCTGAGTGGCCACTCTTTCATCAGTGTCTGCAAAATCCAAGTAAGGCAAATAAAATGATTTAAATAATTAATCATAGTCGAAGGCCTATGCTGGTCCCATGCTAGGCTTTGGTGATTTGTAACTTGTAATGTCAGTGTTATAAACCACCTCAACCCTGTTGTTCGATAAATTAATGACTCTTCTGTTGGGTGACCAAACAACGTAGCCCACGAGAATACCTTCCCCAGCTTTCTCGCCAAATTTTGAGTTAGTCTTTAAAATCGAACACGGGGACCCAAAAGGTTCAAGACCTTTTAGATTAGGCTTTCTACCATGCATTAATTCATAACAAGTTTTATTTAATCTTATAACAGTCAAAGCACGATTAAGGATATAGCACGCCGTGGCTACAGCCTCAGCCCAGAACACCACGGGAAGTTTAGCGTCTGCCAGCATAGTCCTGGCGCCTTCGATTAGAGTTCTGTTCTTCCTTTCAGCTACCCCGTTTTGATGCGGAGTATATGGTGCGCTAAACTGATGTTCAATCTCTTTCTGCAAACAAAACATCTCCATTTGATAGTTCTTGAACTCTGTGTCGTTGTCACTTCTGATGAACTTGACCTTTCCCCCAACAATATTTTCCACTTTGGTAATCAAGTTAATTACCAACTGAACTGTTTCATCATCAGTCACAACCAAACAATATGACGTTCCACCCAGGCTTTTAACATTTATGGGACCAAAAATATCCATATGAAGCAAATCCAAAGGTGTGACAATTGAGTTAACCTTTTTGGAGTGATGTGGTTTCTTGTGCTACTTCCCTTTCTTGCATGACAAACATTGATCTTCAAAGTTGAAATTCTTTAAAGGAACCCCAAGTACCAGCCCATTCTTGACAATATAGTTCATCTTTCGAAGATGGATATGACCCATTCTTCGGTGCCACAGTTCCGACTCAGACTCCGTTGCTTTTGACAATATACATGATTCTTCTGTTGCCATCTCGGTTGACCGCATATCCATTACATATGTGTTATTCTCTCTTGGAGCTTTCATCACAATCCAGGTTTCAGGGATCTTGAAACTAGGATAAAGCGTGAGTGCCTCATCCTTTGTAAAGTGTACAGTGTATTCTCTGTCACAGATCTGCGAGACACTCAGAATATTATTCTTTAGATCTTCCACGAAATTAAATTTTTCCAACTTGATTCTCCCATTAGTAACAGTACCAATTCCACTAATTTTCTCTCCACTTTCTCCTGCAAAACTAACCCTACCACCTTGAATAAGTTTCCAATCACGTAACAATTTCTTGTTACCTGTCATGTGCCGGAAACAGCCAATGTCGACAACCCACATGTTGTTCACAGCCATGTTCGACTGTTCCTGCACAGTTAAAGAAACGAGTTAAAAAGGAGGGACCCAAGACCTGTTGGTCTGGGGTTGATCAAACCTGTTAAACGACATCCAACTCCTTGGTTGCCTAAAGTTCCTATGAGGGAAGTTTCCATTTGAGCTGAATGGAAGATATCTAGAAAACTAATTATCAGGCCATCCAAACATCCTTGAGTTTCTAGCCTTAATGGATTCGAAATTACCTGTTCTGTGATTAACTGGAAAAAAAAAGAGGGAGGTTTCTTTGAAATCTTGAATTTGTCCAACGATTAAAGTTGGATGCGTTAGAATTCTTACCAGCACCAGTTTTAAAGTTCGTTTTATTCTCAGTTTTAGTTGGCCTCATATTATTAGATTTCATCCTTCTTAGCAGACAATTATTGAGAAAGTGCCCTATCTTGTTAAATCTAAAACAACTCCTATTAGGACAATTAGTGTCCACCCGAACATCCGTTTCGGGAGTTGCAGCAGATAATGAGGTTGTATTACAGACATGTTGTCTCACATAAGGGGGGAACAAATGGGTTTACGGATGATTTCTTTTCACCAAACACATAATTCTCCCCCCGCCCCCCCCCCCCCCCCCCCCCCGTTTGAGCAACACCACTTCATCATCTATCTTGACAGAGTCGACAGACTTTTCAGAATTTGAACCTTGACTTGTGACAGGAGAATTTGTCTGAACTGATTCGTCTGTATTTATGTCAATATTTCCTTTTTGGACTTTAACGGGTACCGTTTTGACTTTCACGTTACCCGTTACAGTCTGGTCAGCTTCAACACTCTAAGATGGCTGATTACAGGAATTATAAGTGTAATTATTATTGAAAGGTGGTTGAACTTCATTGTATTCAATTCCCCCTTTGTTGATAGGGGAACATTGAACACTTAGGGCATGATCAAGCATCATGGAGGAATTCCTAAATTGTTCAAGTTTCCTATTTAGTTCCACCACTTTTACTTGGTAATCAGCTATCTGTTATCCTTTTCAGCTATAAGTTTAGTCTTTTGTTCCACAACTTCATAGCTTAGATCAATGACTTGAATTTTCTCAGCTAGAGTGGCCTTAAGGCTTCTTATGTCTTTTTCACTAGGTTTTTTTTTTACCGAGTAACTATTTTCCTTATTTTTAGAGTAGTGATGTTCCTCTTTTAATGTTTTTAATTCTTTATCCAAACTAACAAACTGATGAGTTAATACGTTCAATTGTTCAGACAATTTCTCACATTGTTCACACTGAGATTCCGAACATACCTCTGAGAGTTGGTCATTCACTTCTGCCATGTATGCTTGATCCTCCACTAGTTCCTTGTCACATCTTCCTGTCACAATATTCACCAGATTCGCTTGTTCAATCACCTCTTCAACTTTGATGATCCAATTATGCCCCCCATTCTGTTGAGACACCATTGCTTTTGCTTCAGTACCTATCTCATTCTGTTGAGTACCCATGTTCTAACTTCGTTCAACTCTTTCATTTGTACATTCTCTTGCAAAGTGTCCATTTTGTTGACAGTTGTAGCAACGAACCTTTGACTTATCAAATTCAGGTCTCTCTCCCACGAACTTTCTTCCAGTCTTATTCATAAATCTTTTTACCCTTCTTACTATCATCTTCATTTGCCACTGCAGATCAATTTCTTCCATGTCATCAGCATCTATCTGAACATAGTCTTCATCCAAGGTTACAGGATAAACTATCTTCCCTTTGATGTAATTCTTATAAGACGCAATGAAAGAGGCATAAAGAGCAAATTGTTGTTCAGCAGATTTTACACTCATAGGCATTTTTGAGTAATTTACACTTGAAGAACTAGTGGAAGAGTTACCGACTGAGGGTTGAGATTTTGAAGAACTACTTCCACCAGCTACAAAGCATATATCTCCGTCCATATTCATCACCACATGACCATCTTTAGTAGTGTTTGATTCACCACTAGAGTAATAAGCAGCTGATTCTGGTTTAGAGCTTGAGTTTAGAGAGCCTTTCGCCCCATTCGTTCCCAGATCCTGAACCTGATCAGTAGGCGTCTCTTTTCTTATCATATTAAGCTCATAATTACGTAACTTGTTGACCACCGTTTCCAAATCAAAGTTTTCAAACTCTTTATCTTCTCTCATCAAAACTGTGTATATCTCCCCTTTTGGTGGAAGAGCATCCAGAAGTTTTTCTACAATTTCAGCCTCCATGTACTCTATGTAGTAATTGTTTAATTCTGTCATTAGGTAATAGTATCTTGTGATGATGTCATCAAGTGATTCATTCTAAAAGCACTTGAACACCGAGAATTGAGTTTTCATCAACTTTGACTTTGAGTTTCGAATTCCAACATTTCCTTCAAAACGATTTTCTAATGCTTCCCAGAGTTCTCTAGCGGACTTGTACTTTCTAAACATGTGTAGAATCTCTTGAGGCAGTGCCATGGTTATTGCTGCCAGTGCTTTACTTTCTGCCTCATACATCTTCTTTTCATCATCTTCCATCTTATTGTACTTCTTAAGTTACTCCCGACCTTCAAACATGGCTGTTGGAGGGATATACCCATCTTGAATACATACCCACATCTTGGCATCTTGATATTTCACATACTGCTCAAATATGTCTTTCCATGCAACAAAATCAATGCCTTTAAGTAACTTTGGAGCTTTAGTCGCTGAGCCAGCTTCAACTTCCATCTTTACCACTTCAGTGATGTTTATCGAAGTCATACATAGCCAAAACGAGATCTGAAATTAAATCAAAAAGTATTATGTGAACAGTATATGGCGAGGTTAACCTAACTTCGCTGACTTTGCTAAGTTCGCTGACTTTGCTAACTTCACTGACTTGCTAACTTCGCTGACTTGCTAACTTCGTTGACTTGCTAACTTCTCCTGATATTATATCTTCGCTGAAACCCTAGTTCTTTATGACGACAACTTTGCTGGGTGATCGGCTTAGATTTGCAACTCCGATTCTTTGATTTCGAAGGTTGTGGGAGTAACAGGGAAGTGCGATTTGGAGTGTATTGTTGAAAACGAACAAAAGAGTGGTATTTTAACGTGAAGCAGTTCCGTGAAAAGTCTTACGGAACAACTATAACACTCGAGTGATAATCCCGAACCACACAATCACGAGCAAAAGCTTTGATACCAATTATAATTGTAAATTCCCAGCCGGATCTACACAGGAGTATCTTAACATGAAGGTGCGGAATCCCTTACGTATATGCTACGAGTGTTTACACGAGCAATGCGTTAATGACACAAGAACACGTAAACACAAACGAATACTTGTTATATTATGATGTAGAGAACACAAAAGCAGCAAACAAGTATCACGTCTCGTTACCAAACCAACTGCCAAAAAGTCTACTCACAAAATAGCCGAAGTTAGGTATATATTTAGTGACAACTTCGCCTAACACCCTAGGCGAAGTTGTCCCTAACTTCGCTACTAGACAAGTTCGCTAAATCCAAAAACTAAAACAACATGTTCAACAAAACATAAGAACAATGTAACGATTACAGACACAATAGACACGAGATAAAATGAACTACTGGCATCATGCACCAAAAGTAGAGTCACACAACAACAACAAGAAAGGCCACCATCTAATGTGGACATACCAAAAATACTCTATTATGACTGTAGCTGAATCATTGAAGGTTGTAATGAAAAGTGGAGATTTGAGAGAAATCATTTTCAAGGATGATTTTGCTTAGTTCAAGCAGGAATAGCTGGAGAAAATGGCATGCCTAGAGTTGTATGATTATCATGACAGAAATAAGCTTGCAGGAAGGCAAAAGAATAAGCTATCCAAATACCTGAAAGAGGAAGCAAGCACTGGACTCCCTTTGCTAAATAAGAAGAGGAAGTGGAAGATAACTGAGCATGAAAAGAATATAAGAGCAAAGAGAATGAGGAATATTAAAATTACTGAGTTTGGATATATTTCACATGTGAGGGAAAGAGATCATCTGGCAAGCATGATGGTTTGCATCAGTATGAGAAGGAGGATGACAAGGCGGAACAACGAAGTCCAGAGAAATGGTAGGATTCCTAGAATTGATTACAAAGAAGAAGATGACTCCTACATTCTCAGAAATTCAGAAGGACTAGCGTTGGGGATTATCAGAACAGACAAGGACTTAACTTTCCTGCATAATAATGATTTAATGGACATAATGGAGTGGACTTTACCTGAAAACCACCCTTATCATCAACTATTATTCATGTTCAAGGAGAGAGTAGGAAGTGTCAAGTTAGGAAGAAGACAAAAGACCTCAAGCTCCAGAAGATAAGAATATATTTCTAGCTTAGGTTTTGCTTTGTAATGTCCACTGGAGAGAATTTCTATTTGTAATAATTGGATAATGCAAAGTAATTTTGACTTTTGAATTTGATGTGTATTTTGGACTAAGTGTATGTAACCATAGAAGTGTTTTGGTACAGTTGAGGGTGTTCAATCTAGGGGGAGATTGTTGGGATGAGAAATGGCCGAAGGAAGATTAGAATCTTCTCAACCTCCCTGAAATTTGCTAAGTATGGACATCGGGCACACTTAGGCCTCCGAGCAAGCTTTTACTTCAGCCTAGCAAGGTATATTGCCTTCCAGGCAAGGTTTTCTTCTTGAAGTCTTCTTTAGTGTCATTCCGAGCAGGATTCACTATGTCTAGCAAGGTTGTTCTTCAATGCCATGCTAGGTTTGCTTCCCAACAAGCTCTTGGCTAAACCAAGCTTTTGAAGCCAAGTATTTTGGAAGATCTAGCAGGGTTATTCGTTAATAAACAGTGGTCCGAGTATGCTTGAAGAAAGTTGATAAGGAATTACCATAAGGAATTTGTCGGGCAAGGTTCAACTCCAAGCAGTCTACAATGTTACCAGCACACTTGTGTTTGCTCAATAAGTTATTCATTAACAAGATTTGAAGGGATATCTGAAGAACAAGTTTGCTCGATGGATCACATCGGGCAAAGTTTGATATGGTCAAGAAGATTGAAGTCTGCTAGGTGAATATTTTCTATGAAAAAATTCAAGTAAAGTCTACCCGGAGAACTGTTCCCCAGCGCACTTTGGTTACCAGGTCTGCTCGAAGAAGCCAAAAACTGAAAAGCTTACCCGAAGACCTGTTTTACACTTAGAATCTTTTGTAAACTGATTTACTGAATATGTATCATTAATTAGGGTTACTAGAAGGAATGACAGTAGTCAGGTAGGCCTATAAAAGGAATAATTAGGGCACGCCTAGAAAGGAGACGTGAGACAGCCGATATTATTCCTGACTTTGATATTGACGACTGTTCTTTAATACTTACTGACAAAAACATTACCTTTATATAACCCTGATTGTTTCCTATTTGTATTAATATTTCTATAAAAGGAAATATTTTGAGTAACAGTCTTTGTTTGTTTACTTTAGTATTTCCAAGCAATATATATTGTGTTAGTGATTCCGCCTTTAACACGATATTATTTTTAACCTAAAATAGCAAGTTGTTAACCTATCTTGTCAACACCTCACGGTGTGGGTAGCGACAGTTGAGTAGTGATAATTTTACGAGACCAACACCTTTTAATCAATTCTGCAGTTTAACTCTTATTTGACAAGAAAAACACCCAAGTAAAACGTGAGTAGTCATCATTAAGAACTGTGAAAAAGACGCAAAACATTAACCGAACCGAATAGATCCATATGCAATAATTAAAACACTGAAGAAATGGCATTAATTAGTTTTGGTTTATGAGAATTTCGATTATGTTTACCCAAAGCACAAGCCACACATTTTTCAATAGTAACAAAATCTTTGATGGGTAGACCTCACACCAAATCATTTTTAGCAAGATGGTTTAAGTTTTTCACATTTGCATGACCAAGACGACGATGCCAAAGCATGGCATTATGTTCTAACACTTTTGTAAACAAGCAGGTTTTTCATCAAGAACATTTTTGTTCATGTCGATCAAGTAAGCATTATCTTTTCTTTGTGACAGAACAAGAATCCAGTATTTTGGTATGATGATACCAGGTTTTAAAATCAAACACTCTTTATTAGTGAAATGAGTTAAGAAACCTCTATCACAGATCTGTGACATGTTCAACAGACTGTGCTTCAACTAAGGAACATACCCACTGTTACTTATAGTACCCTTCTGCGTAATCTTCCCTTTCTCTCCTCCCGCATACATACCTGACTCTTCTAAAGTTGTCACAGGTTGCCATGACATGTCCTTTCGATCATCTAATATAGAATTTGATGTCTCTTTTACTGGAGATTTAGGCAACCATTCATGTCTACCATTGTATAATTTGGAATTATTTGTATGAATGGATGACTTGGTCTCTGGTATGTATCTGGGAGACACAAATGATTTTGTCTTTTCCACTTGTTTTGGTTTAGAAGCCGTGTTCGTTTTTGAAACCGAAACACTGTTTCTATCACCTCAACGAAACATGTTAGGCTTGGTCTGATGAAGACTAAACCTACCAGATTTGTTTGTGTTCCAATCATCATCAGAGGGATTAGCCTGGTTATGCCTGAAATTTAGTTTATAAGTATTACGAGGCATATTCCTCTGATAGAATCCATAGTAAGGAACATATGGATGATGTGGACAATTTCTACCAATATGACCAGGAGTGCTACAATTAAAACAAGTTTGACGTTTTATATAAAATTTATTTTGGTCTACTCCTTGTCTGGACCGGTTGTGTGGACCAGTTTGCTTTACCTGATGTTTACTGCTTGACACATGATATGACTTACCACCCTGTTTGTTATTAGAGCATCCTTCTTTAACAAACTGCGGAAATGTGTATTTATTACAATTTTTTTATTTTATAAACTTATTAAAAACCACATTGTCAGAATTCAAAGTTTTAATGAAATCAACAACACAAGTATCTTTGCTCTTAAAAACAGAGCCCACACAAACAGTCGAAATAACATAATTCAAAACATGTAATTTTAAAGGAACATCAGAATTAATTTCTTTATTGATTGAAACACATGAATAATTAGTCGAATCCTCAATGATTACTTATCTACACATTAGGCAAACACATTATAATCGTTCACTTCTGAAGTGGACGCAGTGGCCTTTACTGGGTCAACGTTTTCATTTTTAACAGGTTTACCATACTTCATGTCTTTTACCTTTTCTTCTTGCTATATGGTAAGAGGAAAACCAGTATAGTTGTCATTTTATGGTGGGGGGTACTTAACTATAACCTATACCCTCACCTTCATTTTCTTTCCACCATAATTGATTTTCAATGATGGAATTGACTACCTTATCGAAACCATCAAATATTCTAAAATTTAGTTCAGCCCTTTTAAATTTATTAGTTAGATTTAAAACTTCTAACATAGAGGCTTCCAGTTCAACAGTTAATTCAACAATTGTAAATAGCAATATTATTTCCTCCGCCTCACAGTCACTAAGTCTGCCAATATTATGACCATGCAAAACCGGTCTTCGATCCACTAGTTCTATAAATTTATTTTCAGAAAATCCAAAAATCTCACCTTTACTGAGGGAACAACCACACAATTCCTGTTTACTTTCAGCGTGTGCAACCTGCTTAAAGACAAGTTAGCATATAGAATACAGTGAAAGTAGGTTGTGTTATCTTCTCCCTCCAACACACATCTAGATCTAGCGCAGACTTTTTTGCCTTATTTATTTTTGCTTTCCTATCTAGGTTGATTCAATAATCGCCTAGCCTTTTGACCCTTTTTCCACTTCATTTTGCTGTAGAGGTCTTTGTTCAGCAATTATTTCTAAATCCATTATCATTTTTTATTTAACTCTTATTCTCCCCTTGATTCATTTTTCATAACTTCGAGCGATCTCTTGTACCGAGGTTTAAGCCATCTAACTTTGGTGGCTAAACCAAAACCGCCCACCCATGTTTCCACGGAATCCACAAAACCGGGAACATCTAGCCACGAGTTGTACAATCTAAACAGTTTATGCCCGAAGACTACCAAAATCGCACTTAGAAGGAGAGGTCTATGATCCAAGAAGCCTTTGTTTAAGACATTAAGAGAGGCAATTGGACACATATCCATAAAGTTCTTACAAACGAGCGCACCATCAATCTTGCTAAACTTATTTCCTTTGTCAAAGACATAGTTAACTTACCACCTCCCATCTGATATTCACAATTCACATAACCTCACAACATCTATGAATTTGTTAAAACGTATAGGCATACAAGGCCACAAACTCCGAATTTAATCTTTCGGAGATATCCCTTACCTCGTTAAAGTCCCAACTATAACCCATAACCCTTGGATCGAATTTTTGATCCTTAAAATCTTCACCCATAGCCTTCTTATATCTCCCCGGTCATTTGAAACGCATACGTTCATAACAGTAATACTTTCCCCAGTAGCTTAAATTAAACCTGATACAACTAAAAAATGATGGTGTTTTGTGACCCCGGTCTTTAAAAAAATGAGGAGTCCCAAACACTCAAAATATCACATGATCTATCAACGGCTTCCACATAGCAGGATTAAAGTCACTTTTTCCCCATGCCCAATAAACATGGAAGACTGATGATTTCCTCAACTTAGTTTCTTGTATTGCGACGAAGTTTGCTCCATGACATTTTTCAATCCTCGAATCCAGTTGGCCTTTCTGGCCTCTTTTAACCCTCAACATTTACACACATCGGTGCTGTTTGTTTTTTCAGATGTAAAATTTTTGTAATCTGCGAACACATCTGCAGGCATCTGAAGCAGAAGAGGTGGACCAAACTTATGCAATCTGCAAAAAGAAGACTGTTTGTTTTTTAACGTCTGCAGACTTCTAAAATTAAACAGAAATTTTTATATAAGCTGAAATTTAAATAAAAAAGTCATTCAACATAGAAATTTAAATAATAGTACTAAATTGATATTTATAAAACCACGATAACATTTTTTTAAATCACTTGTTCCGTACTTTGCATAAACAATATTATTTGATAGATGTTGTGCTTAAAACAATGTTGAAGGTGAATTGTAAAAGTTGAGAAGAATTAATCTTCTGTATCTTTTCTTTCTTTTGCTATCGTATAAAAATATACATCAAAGATGAAAATACAAAGAAACTTTGTTTAGGGTTAAACATTATGTTCAAAAGGATTATTAGATGTCAACAAAACCCAAGCCCATTTCATCCTATTTTAAAGCCTAAATGTCTAATCCTATAATCCTAGGTTCATTCTCGTCAAATCTCATAACATAATTTCTTTAACAGAATCATGCATGACCATATGTAATATGTAGAGAACATATCTGTAGATTGCTAAAATAAATGCCAACGTCTATATATTCCTAAAATAAACTGGTGGTGGTGTATGAACTGTGGTAGTGGGTGATGGTGGTTCTTGATGGTGATAGTGGTAGTGGTGGTGGTGGTGGTGAATGGTGGCGACGGTAGAAGTTGGTGGTTGTTAGTGGACAGTGGTGGTGGTGGTGTTGGATGATGGTGGTAGACGGTGGTGATGGCAGACAGTGGTGGTGGGTAGTGGACGGTGGTGGTGGCGGATGTTGGGTGGTGGTGGTGCTGGATGGTTATAATGGTAGTGGGTGGTGGCGGTGGTGGTGGTAGAAAGCGGTGTGGGTGGTGGAGAGTGGTGGTGGTAGACAGTGGCGGCGACGGACGGTGGTGGTGGGTGGTAAATGACGGCGGTGGCGGACGGTGGGTGATGTGGTGGGAGATGGTGGTGGCGCACGGTGGGTGGCAGTGGTGGCGGACGGTGGGTGGATGGTGGTGGTGAACGGTGGGTGGTGATGATGGTGGATATTGGGTGTTTGGTAGGTTGTGGTGTTTTAACCTACTGCGGACCTATAAGATCTCGAAAGTGGATGGGCCAAGTCTGCACCAAAAAGAGCTTGCGCAGAAAACAAACAGTCTGCAGATGGCAAATTGCAATGTTTGCGCGTGATCTGCCCGACGCAGACTGATAAGGGTTAAATTATACATATTTTATATGAATATTCTCTACATTTTTAATCGTATTTTGAGCTAAGCCTATTTAATATTATTATAAATTGGTTTATATTTGAATTCTATTAGTTTCAAGAGACGACCAACTAAACGATGTATTTTTTACTACTCTTGAGACCGACAATTGAAACTTAAGTAATTAAATATTTACCGCTTTGCTTTGTAGTAGTTTTTATTTAAAAATATATACATTTAATAAAGAAAAGAAAAAGACAATGAGCAGATGCAATTCTCCATATATGTTAAAATTCATCTATTTTTAATATAATAATTGATTGATGCAGGTCACATATGCAAATTCTAAATTAATAGAAGGAAAAGGCTATATGGAGTAAACTCAAAGTGCATGTTACGTGGAGTTGAGATAAAATAATAAAACCTCAAAGCATTTGTTTCTAATCGGTTAATAGATGTTCCACATGAATTGAAGATCCATACATACAGTTAAGAAGGCTAAGATGAACTGACTCATAATAACCTATCACATGTTGTAAATAAAGGAAATTAAGAGGAGACTTGAGAAGGAAGAATGGGGAGTCGGTGGGGAAATTAAGACAAAACCCTACAGGTATATATTAAAGGAGGTAAACACAAATTGAACGGGGGGAGCTGAATTGGGGACGAAGCAAGGCAGGGGCCAACCTGTTGGTGCGATCAATCAAGAAAGAAAAGAAGAAAAGCACGCACACACGTCAAAAAGTCTCACGGCCAAAATCAACAGAAAGGAATTAAACAAGCAAGCTAACACGTCAATTAATTAAAAAGGAGGCTAGTAGCTCAATTATATGTATTTCTTTTACGATGAACCGTAATAATTATTTTATCCTTGTTTCATTAATTATTATGGTTGGCTAAACTTTTATACTGCCTGGGTTTGGATGAATACTTTTTAGACTCGTTTTATTTTTGGTTTATTTATTGATTGGTTCATGCTTTGGTAAAGGTTTTATTTTATTTGGTTGTGATGCAATTTCGTATATAGTATTAATTTATAATTAATTTTTGTTTTATATGCGTCTTTATGAATGTCTTTCATGTATGGATGCGTATTAGATTGTTTACTATGTGTTTACAACTAGTTTATGGTATATAGTTAACGTATTCCATAGGAACGATAATTGAGAGTTTAGAGATACCTTATATTCTGTCACTTGAGAGACCAGGAAGTAATTAAGTGTCCTCTGTTTTGGTCTTTTGTGGGTTTGGGTAGTGATTGCATGGGAGTGGGTTACCCTAGATTCCCTTAGATTCTTACAGATCCGAATTATAACCGAATTCAATAAGAATACCCCTTTTAGCCTTAGGGTATATTGTGATTAGAGAGACTGGGAGGTGATTTAATCTTTGGGTACCTTAGCATAGTTAGGTAAGGTGAGACAGGGAGGTTATCCGAACCATTAAACCGTTGAGCTTACATGATATTTAGGGTTCTTAGGTATTGTTGGTGAGACCGGGAGGTGATCTAGCATAATTTATTTATCCTTAAGTTTCATATTTTTAGAATCCGGTTACCAATCATAAATTCAATTCTGAGAGTTTATGAGTTTACTAGTAGGATTCCTTACCTAGGTAGGATTTCATATTTACGATTTGTTCGTGTCTAGTTTTCGTTTAAGTATTCTTTATTTTGTAGTTAATAATTAAAAAAAAACACAAACATCAATTTTAATATATTTATTTAAGTTATTAGTCAGAGTTTAGTTTAGTCGTCGCTAGTGTCCTCTGGGTTCTACATCCGGACTTCGTTAGGCTTTACTACCATCAATAGGTACACTTACCTGTCTAGTGGTCTCGCGCTAGGAGAGTATAGATTTATAAATTTAAAACTAGAGTGTGTAAGTTAGGTTAGGTTTTAATAGACCGCATTTCGCACATCACAGAGAAAAGAGGATGCGCGGACCTTTTTCAGAAGAACAAACAACACCATAATTTTCATTGAGTACGGATTCTCCTGGGCGTCATCATAATTTTCCTCCATGCAAACATCTTCCCGCTTCTTCTCTCACATAAAAAATAAAGGGATTGACTTTTTACCTAACTCAAGCTGAATAAGGGTTATCTTTCTAAACAATTTGAATCTCCTCCTCTATGCGAGTTCCTATACTTGTCATCACATAACTTGCACCTTCAGAGTTATCCACTCGTTCCCAGGAATATTCAGATGTGGATCGGATTCAAATGAGATCAAGAGTTTTTAATGTTCGTCCCAAGTTTAGATGTTTATATTGCCTAAAAAAAGGGAGAAATAAGTCTGTACTCATTAGACATTGAAGAATTCAAGATCCAACAGCCAAAGTCGTAAACATAAATCATTTGTTTGTTGTTACAATTGTCAAAACATTTAGTATTGTGCGTCATTTTGTCCTAAAAAGTTCAGCCAGTTGTTCCTTCCAATAAAAATATGGAACTTTTAATCAAAGGAGCCAAAACTAAGATAAGGACGAAAATAATACTATTACATTCACATTGGGCCTATTATATAAACACCATGGGGATAGGGCAAGTTGTTGTGTTCCACGTTTCAACTTCCAACTACACAGATCGATCCGAGTTGTTGCATAGATTCACAGATCACATGAATTACATTTGGCATATGAGTTTTGGGTAAGCCATATGAGGTTTCGGTCCTTTCGGATCATATAGATTTTCGGATTTACATTCGGGTTTTAGACTTTTTAAATAAGATCTAGTTAGTAGCTTCTTTACACATCATTTCATTTTTTATTTTCATGGATTTATGTATGTTTTAATTGGTTTCTTCCTTGACAGTTTCAACTCTTCGCAAAATAGAAAATCGATTAAACATTTTTCTTAGTATCGGTTTGATTTGGTGGTTTTCATAATTTAGAGCATTTAGCACTTAATACAAACTATTGCGATATCTTAGAAATTTTGCCGAAGCCATACAGTGGTTTCATGAAATTTTAGAAACTTTACACAGTGGGATACCGGTTTTGCAAAATCTCTGACTGATCGGAGCATTTTTAGTTTTCAAACCTGAAACTTGACCCATTTTAAAGTTTTTGGATCTTTTTTTGTTTTGATTGTTATGCTTATTGAGTAATAATGTTATTACAATGTTATTAATTAATCCAAAGTTTTGTTTTCAGTATTTTGTTACCTTTTTTATATTTAAATCAAGTCCAGGGGTGTAAAGTGTCAAATCCAAAATATATTAAAAACCCGCTGGATTTTCCTCAAACTCATAGTGACGCGCGACAAGCTCAAGGAATCCGTGAACAAAATCTTGTTGCGCTACATGACCAAGCAAAAATCCTTATTTATCGCGTTTCGCGGTATAGGTCGCTATGACAACTTTCTTGTTTAATCTTACCATTATTCCGATTTTGATCCATTTTGAATGATTTTGTTTCTTGTAAAATTGTTATGACAATATTAAAGTTGTTTGAATATAAAAGGATTGAAACACCTTTGTCCCGATTCCTCTATAAATTGGACTCCATTTCTCTACATTTCACTTTACCACATTCCAATTTACGAAAATTCTTTGATTTTGGGTTGGTTTGGCTTCAAAAAGTCAAACCGTCAAAAGATTCATTTTTTTCTTCTTACGTATTGTGTTCACTTCTCAAGTTAGTCGCATTATTTTCTGCATGTAAACTTCGGATAGGATGTAATATTGGGTTAAAAAGATTTTGACAACGGTATTACTTCATAAAATAATGAACTTGGCTCGCTTATGCATTATTCAGTTTCGGTTTGGTTATTTTCTTTAATCAACATCTTAAAGCTATTTAATTTCATCTCACCAACTAATATATAATATTTTTACCATGTCGGAAACGAACCCGACATGAATTTGAGTTCTGGCTTGAGGATAAACGAGCCACTCGTTTAAACTTGTTTCTGGTTCGTTTCGTAGTCTTGGAACAAGTGCGCCTTCTTAATCAACTAAGAAAAATTATAACCCAACGTTTTATAAATAATTATAATTAACTTACGGTTAAATTTTGCAACAGAAAATCTAAAATACAATTACATAACACACACAAATATATATATATATATATATATATATATATATATATATATATATATATATATATATATATGTATATATATATATCTTTGTTTTCTGATGTTTAAAACACTAAACCATGAACCGAAATCTTCAAAGTCTTATGTTTTCATTTGTTCTTTTTTGAATCTTACATTGAACCTAGAAATATTTTCTAGAGTCGCTCGTCGAAGCGAACTCGTCTGGTTCAGCTTACTCAAATGCTTAATTTTGTCTTTGGCCGCTTAACTTTACCGATTGTGTTTCATTACCCCTTTTTCATACTTTCAATATTTTTGTGGTGTAACACGTCACCACGATTTCTTGTTAATTCATGTTCAATGTTTACAAACCTATTCACAAT
Organism: Bidens hawaiensis; assembly: GCF_021521415.1. Taxonomy (NCBI): domain Eukaryota; kingdom Viridiplantae; phylum Streptophyta; class Magnoliopsida; order Asterales; family Asteraceae; genus Bidens; species Bidens hawaiensis. The sequence goes on from NW_027500541.1 coordinate 36,673, forward strand.
TATGTCATGCATGTTAATAATAATTTCCTATTTTTTATGATGACTATACGTGTATAATGTGCAATGTGTTTATAACTTTATGATGTGTACATCAAACATCAAAGTGGGAGGGTTTGACGACATGTACGAGCGCTACATATCCTTCAACTTTGGTTGTAAAGACTGGTGGTATGATTATCATTCCTCTAGGTTGGGGCGTTATTTTTTGTTCCAGTTCATTTACTTTTTGATTGAATTTATTGCATTCGTGACATGTGAATCGAAAACCATTTTTTTATTATATATATATATCAACTTATGAAATCTCACCCGTGTTGACAAAAATATATTATTTTAAACGTTTTGCACGTTGAATCCAATGATGTGATAAGAACAAAGACAATTAGTTTGTCTTAGGAAATGTTTAATAAGACTTATGTGTTATCCGATGAACTGTTCTTTGTTTTGTTTCCAATTACGAACCTTGTGTACTTGCAACTTTTTGAAATGGAATAAATATAAATATTTTCACTTTAAAAGTGTTACGAGCTTATGAGTGATCTTTACGTACCACCCAGGTGTATTCCACTTAAAACTGGAGCTTAGGATTTCACAAGATCACCTGGGTGGTACGTAAAGATCACCCAGGTGTGGCCATAATACTACCTCTCAAAATAGAACAAATACACGATATGAAATAATTTGGCCTATTTTAGTAAAAGCCCAACCATTGTTCTCGATTAGGCCTGCTATGCAGTCCATATAAATTCCATGTAACAACACTAGGGTGGTGTTTGTATCCGGCGCCGCTCGCCACCTCAGCACTTCAGTGGCAAAATGGGTTCCACATCGTATAGTCTAGACATGCTAACCTCTAAGGATATTAAATGACGGCTGGGGATCAAAAGGCACATGGTTTTTTGACTATCTCATTAGCCACTTACGTGACATGTAATTCAAGTATCATGTAAGCTAGCTGAAAAGAATTATGGAATCAATTGATTGAAAAGTATTGTGGGAAAAATAATGTCGTAATTAAGGTGAAAACACAATTAAAAAAACAGGGTCTGGAAAAGGCAAAAAGCCATTAAAAAGAGGTTAAAAAAGAAATATGATTAACTTAGACATAAGATCTATGAGGGCGTTATGCGTCATGTGACGCCACCTCACCATAAGGCTCTATGGCTAAAATGAGTATTGTGGATGGAATAATGCAAATAACATTTTATTAAATAAAATAAATTAGAAAAACATCATTAAAATTAAAAAAAAAATACATTAAAAAAATACCATTGGTACTAAAAATAAATATTATTCGTCATTTCGTAATAATTTTTATCCCTTTTTTCTTTCCGCCTAGCCTTTGGGCATGTCCAATGAGGTGGTTGATCGGTTCATGCAAAAAAGAGAGTTCTTTATCCATTTTTCTGTTGTTCAGTACATCGGTGAACACCATGTTAGAATCAGAATTTTGTTGCATCACCTAGCTTTGACTCGCAAGGCTGTGTAAATCAGCGAGTCGGCGGTTCATTTAGGTGAATTCTTCTCTAACATCCAAACCCGCACCCGCCGCATGACCTTGTCGGAATCCACTTTCGACGAATTTTTCTACCGCCCGGTCGAGGCAACTCTGCATACTCATCCTTGATATCACCAACTTCCTCTCCGTATAAGTCGAAATTTCGAGCATCGTACTATGCCATTTCATGATCAACCCGAGGATGAGGTTTGGACCTTTTTTCTCATCGCCTACTTCCGAGCCCGGAGGTGGGGGGGGGGGGGGGTACAACCCCCACCTTAATGTGATGACGAAAAAATTCCAACAATTCATATATATAAAGGTCCCACGAGCGCTTTGGTACTTAGTCAACGCCGCCATAATAATTTCAGTATCATCAGTACCACTAACCCACTATTTACCAAGCAGATTGTAAAAATATATTAAATAACATTTACAACATTCGGGATCTTCTGAGACCGCGCATGAAAAATGTGAATGGAGCAAATGCTCATAAAGGGTCCATTGTTGAGTTACTTTTTACTACGGGACGTGGTCGAGTCTTTCTTTTTGTGTGATCGTCCTCGTCCAACTTTGCTCGAATCAGATTTTTTTATTTACTCAAGCGGGGTTGTGTCTTAGGCTCATTTTGAAACACTCGATTGAGTTGAGTCTCCGACACCGTTTCCTCTCGTTTCACTTTGAAGTTCGGCTGAGTCGGCGGGTTATAAAGACCGATAGTACGTTGGTGGGCATCCCTAAATATTGTATGTATGATAACATGTTATGGTTGAAATAAAATGGACCGGGTAAATGGCGGTTGGTTGACTCGCTTAGGTGATGTTTAGTTGAGTCAGTCGTGCGGTATTTGGTTTTGTGGTGTTTTGTTTGGGTAGTGCTCTGCATTGGTTGGTTGCAAATTGTCCAAAACCGAACATGGAATGGTTGAATGGATTCATGGTAGGTAGAAATTGGAATGTTTTTTGTTTTGATTTTGATAGAAAATGAAAGAAGGAGTTTTGGTGTTTTAAAAAAATTAGTATGTGTTATAAATATCTATTTTAAGATAAAAATTTACCCATCTAGATCTATAATGCGAGTGGATGAGCTCTTTGTTAAACTTAGTGATAATGTACCATACTACGTGTCCATTAAATAGTTAATCTTGTTTAGAGAAAAAACTTAATATTTTGTAGTATAAATACAAGCTCAATAAAAAGAAGAAAATGCACCTCATACATACACATTCATAAATGATAAATATCACTACTTTCTCTCTTTGTCAATTTTTCTAAATTTCTCAAGTTTTAGCACTAATCTTGTTTAATTCTTGGTAAATTATAACATGTTATCAGCACGAGCCGCTTGTATCCTAATCAAGAAAGGTATTAGGCACAAAGGTATCCACATAAACATCATAAACACTTCTTTAATTTTATACATTATATACACACACACGCAGACACACACATACATACATACATACATATATACATACAGGGTGGGGTTATAATAACAAGTGTAAGAAGTAATCTGGTGTGTTAGATATGTTGATCTGACGGTGAATATGGAAAATGTGTTTATTGTGCGGTGTGTTTTATTTTAGTTTCAGTGTGTTTATTGTGCGGTGTGTTTTATTAGATCAAATGGCGAAAACACAATTCTTACACTTCTTAGGAAAAAATCTAACTTCTTATTATAACTTTGCTCCATACATACATATATAAAGTAATAACAATAATAAGTATAAAGAATGTTTTTAAAATTTGATATCTATGGGACTACTAGCAATCTAACTTTTATTTATGGATCTAACATTTAATTATGCATCTAACTTTTACTTTTATTGGAACTAATTTTTATTTATGCATCTAATCTTCAATTATGCATCTAACTTTTACTTTCATCTCAACTAACTTTTATTTATATATGCACGTTAATATTTCATTTAGAGGTTACATGTATATATGTTTACTAACATTTTTATTCTTATTATTGTGCATACTAATTATATATTTTATAAAATAAAATTATATAACACCTTATTTATTATCTTACTTTAAAATATTATATATATATATATATATATATATATATATATATATATATATATATATAATCGTTATATAACGGTAATATAACTGTTATTAAATCGGTATATATTTACAATATAAATTACCAATTTTCTATCTAATTTCATTCACCATAAACACTCTTTACCTCAAGATTACTCAAGATAATTTTCAAGAAATGATCCATCCAGTTTTGGTGTTAACCACCGTAATGCTGATAATCTTATTGTTCTTAATTTGTAATCTCTCACCCAAGGAGTTTGGTCTTTTCATTTTTTATCTATTTGTAGCTCTACCTTTGTATTTTCTTTCATTTTTAATAAGTATGTAATCCTAATGTTTCTTATATATGTCTATTAATAAAATGGAAAACATCGCAAAACTTGAATTTCCGGCTCTTAAATATCACCGGAGATAATTATATGCCGTGGAAGGCACATGTTAAACGAAATCTTAAATAAATGGGTGTTTTGAAAATGATGATGGTGGAAAATAATTGCGAAGAACAAGACAAGGCAAAAACGACATCTTCCTCCACAAACACATTGACGAGATGTTAAAATTTGATTATTCAAATTGTGAAGATCTATATGTTTTGTGGAAAGATTTAATAAGCATATTTGGTCATCAAAGGGAAGTTCTACTTCGCACTACTAGAGATGAATGGAACAATCTCAGATTCCAAGGTTTCAAATAAGTAAATTAGTACACCTTAGCTTTGTTCAAAATATGCTAACGCTCTAATTTTGTTGGAAAACTGTTACTAAGGAAGATATATTGGTAGAATATTTTCTCTACATTTCATGCATCGTATATAAATTTGCAACAACAATATGGGTTGCAAAACTTTAAAAGATATTCCGATCTAAATTCATTTATCCCCATAGCAGAAAAGAATAACGAATGAAAAATCATAAGTCTCGTCCCACTGGATCACTAGAATCCAAAAGCAGATATTGCCACTAATAATGATACTAAAGACTATGGGAAAAGTTGGGTAGAGTCCGTGGTTGTGGCCATTTTGATAAAAGCTATTCTAATGGTCGAAACCGTCCATTCAAAGGTAATAATAATTATCGATATAATTTTCATGGTCGTGGACGTACCGTGGTCGTGGTCAAAATCAAAGAACTACCTATTGTTAGGCCACAAATAATTAAGTACTGAGGATATGTTATTCTTGGAGACAAGTCTGGATCAATTATCCTTCTAAATAGTTCTGGAGTTGTGTCAGGATCAAGGATCCTCAGTAATTAATATTCTTAATAATTGTTTCTTATGTGTAGTTTGATATTTAATAAATTTAACGGCTCCAAGACCTAGTCAACCACTTATTTCGCTACTGGGCCTATTCAGCACATGGTCAAATGGCATGGATGAAGATAATGGGAAGATGGCGGATTAGTAGGAGAAAGTTGTTAGTTGTTGTTTTAGTTATAAACTGACTTTATGATCAAATTAGGTCACGAACACATTCACCTACAACACACATTCAGAAATACTCTCTCAAGAACTCTATAAGCATTTCATACACACACTTAGCTAATTGTAATTTTTGATCATAAACTCCAACCATTGTAACCCGATTCTTTGGTTAATAAAGTGGTGATAGATAATTGTCGTCTCCCGGGGTTTTTATGCCGTCGATTTTCCTCGTAAAAAATCCGTGTGTTTGTGTTTGAAGATATTTCATAATCGTTATTATCATCATAGCACTAGACATCGCCTTACAAATTTGGTTACTTGATCCTTAAACGATTTTTGACCAAAACAATTTGGCGCCCACCAAGGGGCAATTGGTGCTATAATCCATATTATTTCCTATCAGTTCTCAATCTTTTCTACCCATATCACTTTCAATGGCCTCTCAGCAGACCTCTGGTTCAACCGCCATGCCTTCTTCAGCTTCTCTCTCATCATGAACTTTACCACCGATGCCTCCTCCATTGACGGGAGCACCAAGCACTATTGTTGCTGGAAACAAGACACAACTACCAGTTTTCCGAAGCTCGAAAACCACTGCTACCACTTTAGTGGTTAATTCTAACAATGATGTTTCTGCTAAGTTTTCACAGGTTACAACATATATGGAGCAGCAAAACAAGACTAATCAGAAGATCCTTGGTGAGACAGAAGATCTCAAGAAGAACAAGAGGCCACTGGAGGATCAGACTCCTCTGATGCCCAGGATGCTGGATTTTACCACTCCAGGATCCTTGTCTCAACATGCTCAAAGATCATCTATCCTTCAACGGGGTTGTATGAGTCAACAAACTCAGGGATCCTCCGTTTTCCAACAAAGATCATATATCCTTTATCCGGGGCTCATGGGTCTACAAGCTCTAGGATCCTCTCTTCGTCAGCAAGGATCATCGATCCTTCAATCGGGATCTTCTGGGTCGTATCACCAAGGATCCTACAACTTCCAGCCTTAAGGATCCTTCTTTCAGAACCAAGGATCCTCGGGACTCCAATATCAAAGATCCTCAGAGGTCCATGAAGAAGACATTATCCCTATGCAGACTATTGCCTCCAGTGGACCAACTACTGTGGCATACGCTTCTTACCTCAGCTACTCTTCTGGGATGCCGATGTTCAATCAACAAAGAGGTATTACCTGTAATCACATATCCTTAGACAATAATCTTGGTTCCATGCAGGATGCAGGTATCAATCAGGCTATGGCTAAGGAACTGTAGAAGCTTAAGGATATGGTATCCAGTGTGCCAAGAGTGGTTCATCCAATCCCTGAAATACCAGAGGGGAGCCATAAGCTATCCAGATTTGCTCCACAAATATGTGATGCAGAGATCCCAAAACGCTTTTAAACCCCAAGCATGAAGGTGTATGATGGAACCACTGATATGGAAGAGCACGTGGCTCAATATAGGGAGAAGATGGAGATCAATCCAATTCCTGAAAGACTCAAGGAAGCTTGTCTATGCAAGAGTTTTGGATCCACACTAACAGGATCTGCACTTAAGTGGCTGCTAAGTCTTCCTCCCTTTTCTGTTACTTCTTTTTCACATTTAGTTAACTTTCTCAACAGCCAATTTTCATGTAGTGGGAAATTTGAAAAGTTAACTAGTGATTTATATAGAGTTGTCCAACTTAGTGATGAATCCTTAAGGGATTTTGTTACAAAGTTTGGTAGGGAAGCCCTAGAGATCCCTAATCTGGATATGGCTACAGCTGTTGAGGCATTCAAGATGGGATTACATAAGGGCTCCCCCTTTTATGACGATCTTGTGATGACTCCTTGCAGAACTTTAGATGAAGTCAGGAACAGCGCACTTAGATTTATATGGCTAGAGGATGACAAGAGAATACAAGAAAGGTTAGGGGCTCAAACGAAGCAAGAATCTCCTGGCAAGAAACAAGGATCCTCATTCGGAAATAATAACTCGAAGCGTTACTCCAAATTCAACAATCAAAATGTCCGAGCAACCGAAGAAGGAGATAATGATAATGAGGATTATCTAAGTCTTTCCGAGTATTGCTTCTCTAGTGATACTCATGGTTTGATTTGTGCCATGAAGGTTCTTGGAGTGAAAGCAAGGTGGCCTTGGAGAAATGAGAACTCAACATCCTTCAAAAACAAATCCAAATGGTGTGACTGATGATTGCATTGGGCTGAGGAGAGAAATTGGTTATCTGCTGAGTAAGGCCACTTCAAGGAGCTCTTGGGAAGAAAGAAGTCAAGGATCCCAGATCCTGAAGATGTCCCACAAAAAGCAACTCCGCCCCCGCCTGATGCACAAGTCATCAATTTCATCTCCGGTTTATCGGACATATGTGGAACCTCCTTCTCCTCGGCCAAGAGACATTCTAAGTAGACTAAGTTAGAAAACAGAGAGCGACCAGTCATATCCACTACTTTGATGACTGACAAAAGAATCTTCTTTGATGAAGAGGATAAAACAAGCATTCAGGATCCTCATCACGACGGTTTGATAGTAACTTTATTTATTGCTAACCATTATGTGCGCAGGATCCTAGTCGATGGTGGAAGTTCAATCAACATCATTCAACATGATATACTCCAGAAGATGAATATCCTGGATTCGGAAATCATTCCCCGAACCTCTGTGCTAGTTGGCTTCAGTGGAGAAACAAAGAAAACAATGGGGGACATCAAACTCCCAATATACATTGAAGGGTTAAACTCTTACCAAAAATTTTGTGTTATTGATAATTTGTCTGGTTGCAATGTTATTCTTGGCCATGGTTACATGGAATGAAGGTTGTAGCCTCTACTTATCATCAGTGCATCAAACTACTAACTCCTTGGGGAGTGGTAAGGATAGATGGTGACCAAGTGGAAGCTAAGAATTATTATTCTTTATCCATGAAGCCAACAGCTAAACATACGATAGCATAGCAACTACAATAACATCCTAGGAACGTGCTGGGGGCTCGAGAACAGGACCTAAAAGAAGTGTCCTTGGATCCCGAGGATCCAGACGTAAAACTTTTCCTAGGATCCATTATCCCTAATGAGATTGAAGAGGATATAATATCCTTCCTCAAGCGACGAAAATCCACATTTGCCTCAAGCACTCAAACAAGACAGGTATTTCAAAAGAGGTAACTACTCATAAGTTAGGCCTTGATAATTCCATTAAACCCCTCCATCAGAAGCGAAGGAAATTCTCTCCTGAGAGGAACACGATCATACATGAAGAAGTTGAAAAAATTCTTAAGGCCGGTATGATTAGAGAGGCTAAGTATCCTCGATGGTTGGCTAATGTGGTTGTTGTTTAAAAAAAAGAATGGAAAATGGAGGGTGTGTGTCGATTTCACCGATTTAAACAAGACATTCCCCAAGGATCCTTTCCCATTACCACATATCGACTCCATGGTGGATGCAACAGCAGGATATGAGATGCTCACTTTTATGGATACTTCCTCTGGATTTCAACAAATTCAGATGGAAGCATCTGATCAGGAAGATACAACATTCATGGCTCCTATTGGAATATATTTCTATGTTGCCATGCTATTTGGACTAAGAAATGCAGGTGCAACTTATCAAAACTTAGTCAACATGATGTTCAAAGATCAGCTAGGGATGACCATGGAAGTCTATATAGACGACATGGTGGTTAAATCCAAGAAGGCGGATGATCATCTTAGAGACTTGGAAGATGCCTTCATGCTTGCAATGACTGATTACTTTTCAAAGTGGATAGAAGCGGTAGCTTTTGTTCAAGTCCGCGAAAAAGAGGTGATATCTTTCATTAAAGAAATATTATTACTAGATTTGGTATCCCTTCAGAAATTATTTGTTACAATGTTTCCAGTTTATCGAAAAAAGAACCACTAACTTGTAAGGCCCCGTTACCGGTAGCCCTACTTTCGTGTTGGATTTACTCATAAACGCAGTTCTAAATATCAGAGTTAATTAAAACATTCGCGGAATATAAAAGCTTTCATAAAACATTTCATAACAAACACGTCTTGTCTTAAAACATCATTTTGTCTTTCAAAATAAACGAAACATTAAACTTAAACGTCTTGAGTCTTCCGATGCCAGCTTCTTATTCAGTGCCACGTGTCTCCTCATGCGAGCTGCCTCATCCTACTCACCTGCGTGCATACTAAAAGTCAGCTACGCTGAGTGAGTTCTAGTTAATCATACACTATACAATACACATAAACTTATATTCTTTCATTCATACTTTCTTACTTTCGTACTTTCTTACTTTCATACTTTCTTTTGTATTAACTTACTTTCATATCTTACATTATAAATAGCATTACGCCCTACATTCCTCGAGTATTATTAGGGCTCGGTACCCTCCTTCCTCGAGTATTATTAGGGCTCGGTACCCTCCTTCCTCGAGTATTATTAGGGCTCGGTACCCTCTTTCCTCGAGTATTATTAGGGCTCGGTCCCTCTTTCCTCAAATATTAGTAGGGTTCGGTTCCCTAGTTCTCGAATATTAGTAGGGTTCGATTCCCTCTTCGTTACCATACAACCATCCTTTCCTTCTTATATTAACTTTATCACATTCATACACATAAGCATACATATCATACTTACCTTATACTTAGCGTTACAACCTGACGGTACGTGCAATATCCGAAGATCGTTCACGTACCATCAAGCAATCATTCATACATATCACATCATTCACATAAGGCATACACTTATCTCTTAGGATAAGTGTATTAACAAACATATCGAGTATGCACACAGCCCCGAAAACATAACACATAAATGGGGCTAGAAACTCACCTGAACACGGTTACGTTCACCGTTAATCGTAATCCCTTTCCTCAGCTGTGCACGGTTACTGTATAACAAGTATACATATCAATTAACTATCACTACTTATATCATCTTTCTAGTCTTAATTACTACCCACAACGAACGGGGCTCCGGGGGCAGCGCCCCTGGCAGCGGGGTCTAAGGGCGGCAGCCCCTAGCAGGGTCCAAGGGGCAGAGCCCCTGGCTGGGGTCGAGCCGCCAGGTCAGCTTGAAAAAAAATTTTATTTACATTAACTGTCTTAACACATTTTTCATTAGGTTTTTAATTTATTTTCTAATCGAACTTGACCTTAGGCGAAGTTAAACCTTAGGCGAACTTAGCTTTAGGCGAAGTTGTCATCAGGCGAACTTAGCTTTAGGCGAAGTTGTCATCAGGCGAACTTAGCTTTAGGCGAAGTTGTCAACAGGCGAACTTAGCTTTTGGCGAAGTTGTCATCCGGCGAACTTAGCTTTGTAGGCGAAGTTCATCAGGCGAACTTAGCTTGCAGGCGAAGTTGTCGGCTGCAGCTACTGTTCGTTCTTAAATCCTTCGTTTCTTAACCAAATAACTCGATTTAGGTATCCACGGAATCGTCTGACCAGCGCCTACAAACTTCAACCATCAAATCGACTTAACATCGATGTTTAAAGGGTGCGATTTAGGCATATAGGTTTCGGGTTCTTTTATTAATCGATTAACCCATCAAATCATAACCATTTTCAGTAAGTTTAGCCTTGTTGGATTCGTTTTTACCATACAAACACAGATCTATCATTTCTATACTAATCCAATCCTAAACGAACAAGTTCTCGACATAAACGTACCGTAAATGAGTCGAACTACGAACACGAGCTGGTGGTTCGTCACGACGATCTAGCACCAACAAGCTCGGGTCCTCGCCTTTGGATCTTGGTTCGGGTTGTGTGTGTTTTGGAGTGTGTGTTAGAGAATAAGATGGAAATGAATGATGGTTTAGGGTTTAGGGGATATTTATATCCCTTAAAGCCCATGGACCTAAGGCCCATTCTCGTTTAACCCATCTCAATTAATCTAAGTCCATGATCCGTTCTTTACTCGATATTAATTTATTAATAACGCAAAATCACAAAACGTAACTTTCTTTATTCACATTTTAAATTTTAGGATGTTACAAGTCTTCCCTCCTTAAAGAGGTTTCGTCCCCGAAACCTAATTATTACATAAACAGACTAGGGTAAAACTTGCGTATCTTATCCTCGGCTTCCCAAGTAGCATCTGATCCCTTGCGGTGTTTCCATATCACTTTTACCAAAGGTATAATCTTGTGACGAAGCTGCTTCTCCTTGCGGTCAACGATCTCTATCGGTTGCTCGATGTAGTTCAATTGTTCATCAACCTCAATGTCCATCAATGGCACGTGAGACGTGTCATCAGCTAGACACTTCCTCAGATGAGAAACATGGAAGGTTGAATGAATTCCTTCTAACTCATCGGGTAAATCCAGTTTATAAGCTACTTCACCCACACGATTTACAATCTTGAACGGTCCAATGTACCTCGGACTCAACTTTCCTCTTTTCCTAAAATGGATAATCCCCTTCCAAGGCGAGACCTTGAGCATCACATAGTCACCAACATTAAACTCAATTGGTCGTCGCCGCTTATCTGCATAAGACTTTTGTCTGTCTTGAGCGGCTTTCATTCTTGCTTTGATCTGATCGAACTTTGAAGACGTTTCTTGAACCACTTCTAGGCTTCCCATTTCTTTCTGACCAATCTCACCCCAACACACCGGAGTTCTACATCGTCTACCGTAAAGCATCTCAAACGGTGGCATACCAATACTTGAATGGTAACTGTTGTTATAGGAGAACTCTGCCAGATGCAGATGATTATCCCAACTATCTAAAACACAAGCACGTAGCATATCCTCAAGGGTTTGGATCGTCCTTTCAGACTGTCCATCGGTTTGAGGATGATACGCCGTACCGATGTTCAACCTCGTCCCCATAGCTTCATGGAATTTCTTCCAGAACCTAGAAGTAAACCGTGTATCTCTATCAGACACGATTGATAACGGTACTCCATGCTTAGCCACAACCTCTTTAATGAACAAGTTTGCTAATGTTTCTGACGAGATAGCCTCTCGTATGGGCAGAAAGTGAGCACTCTTGGTCAAACGGTCCACAATCACCCAGATGGTATCATGTTGCTTAGCTGTACGAGGTAGCTTAGTTATGAAATCCATGGTGATGTGTTCCCATTTCCACTCAGGTATCTCTAGCGGTTGCATCTTCCCATAAGGCTTTTGGTGTTCGGCTTTGACTTGTAAGCAAGTTAAGCACTTACTAACATAATCCACTACATCATTCTTCATTCCTGGCCACCAGTAATCTCTTTTCAAGTCTTGATACATCTTTGTAGCTCCAGGATGGATTGAGTACCTTGCCTTATGAGCTTCATCTAAGATTCGACTTCTAAGATCACCATGGCGTGGGATCCACATACGGTTGAACCTAGTCTTAACTCCATGAGCGTTTTCCACCAACTCATCTTGCTGGCCATAAATCCTTTCTTTCTTTACTAACCCTTCATATACTAACACCTCTGACTGCACCTTGATGATTTCTTCAAAAAGACTTGGGTTCATGATCAACTTGTAGGACTTCACTGTTGCAAGGACTTCCTCATTCTTACGACTTAGCGCATCAGCGACCACGTTAGCTTTACCGGGGTAATACTTAATCTCACAGTCGTAATCCTTTATCAATTCTAACCATCTTCTCTGCCTCATGTTCAATTCTTTCTGCTCGAAGAAGTACTTTAAACTCTTATGATCTGTATAGATAGTACACTTAGTACCGTACAGATAATGCCTCCATATCTTAAGAGCATGCACTACAGATGCTAACTCCAAATCATGCGTCGGATAAGTACTCTCATGGACCTTCAACTGTCTAGACGCGTAAGCTATCACCTTCCCTCGTTGCATTAACACGCAACCTAACCCTTGATGCGAGGCATCAGCACAAACAACGAAATCCTCGTCACCATCGGGTAGAGCAAGGATTGGAGCTTGTGTGAGTCTCTTCTTTAATTCTTCAAAGGCTTCTTCTTGAAACTTTCCCCAACTGAATACTATCGACTTTCGGGTCATACCGGTCAGCGGTGCGGCTACCTTGGAGAAACCTTCAATGAATCTCCTATAGTAGCCAGCTAACCCTAGGAAGCTTCGTATATCAGTCGGATTCTGCGGAGTCTTCCAATTGGTTATCGCTTCAATCTTAGCTGGGTCCACGGTAATCCCTTCAGGATTAATCACGTGACCTAAAAATTGCACTTATCTTAACCAGAACGCGCACTTCGAAAACTTGGCATACAACTTCTCTTTATTCATAGTCTCCAATACCTCTCTTAGATGCTCAGCATGGTCAGACTCATTCTTTGAATAAATCAATATATCGTCAATGAAGACGATAACCGACTTATCCAACATCGGCCGACATACCCTATTCATCATGTCCATAAATGCTGCAGGAGCATTTGTTAGACCGAATGACATTACGAGGAACTCGTAGTGTCCATACCGCGTTCGGAACGCTGTCTTAGGGATGTCTGCCTCCTTCACCTTCAGCTGATGGTAGCCTGATCTGAGATCTATTCGTGAGAACCAACTTGAACCTTGCTGTTGGTCAAACAGATCATCAATCCTTGGCAAAGGATATCTATTCTTTACCGTAAGCTTATTCAACTCACGATAGTCTGTGCACATTCTCATACTCCCATCCTTCTTTTTCACGAACAATACTGGTGCGCCCCACGGGGAAACACTTGGTCTTATGAAACCTTTGTCGAGGAGTTCTTGCAGTTGGGACATCAATTCTTTCATCTCGGACGGTGCTAGACGGTAAGGCGCTTTTGCGACAGGTTGGGCTCCTGGTATTAAATCTATCCGAAATTCTATCTCTCGCTCCGGTGGCAACCCCGGAAGATCCACAGGGAATACTTCTGGGTAGTCGCGCACAATAGGAACATCTTTCATTTCTTTCGTCTCGGCCGTAGCGTTGACGACATACGCCAGGTAGGCACAACACCCTCGCCTTAGCAAACCCCCGGCTTTTATCATCGAAATGACATTAAGCCCAGAACTTTCCTTATCACCATAAACCGTCACCGCACTACCATCCAAGGACTTTAACCTTATTATCCTACTCTTACATACTATCTGAGCCTAAAACTCAGACAACCAATCCATACCCAAAACCACATCGAACCCTCCCAAGGTCATAACGTACAAGGTAACCGGGAACTCATGTCCTTCCAATTCTATCTTACAGTTCTTAACCATTTTTGTTATTTTAACCGAAGTGTCACTGGCGGTTTCTACTACAAAAGTTTCAGGCACTTGGCAGCCTTTCATTTTAGCTAGTTTACTAAATGTCGTAGCTACAAAACTTCTATTCGCACCAGAATCAAATAATACGGCAGTAGAAATGCCGTTTACTAAGAACGTACCGGTCACAACATCAGGAATCTGTCTAGCTTGCTCTTGGGTCAAGATGTAGGCCCTAGTCCTCAGCCTTGCTTGATCAGCATCTTTCTTCCCACTACCTCCAGCCTCACCATCGGTGCACTCTCTCGCCATGTGGCCTGTCTTGCCACATTTGTAACATGCTGGCTTTGCACTGCACTCATTGGCATAATGCCCTACCTTCCCACACTTATAACACACATTAGACCCCATCTGGCATTCCCCACCGTGATCCTTTCCACATTTGAGACAAACACCAGAACTTTTACCCCACTTGCACTCACCACCATGCATCTTTCCGCAGGTCTTACACGATCTCTTCTCCCACACTCTCTGCTTCTTATCTTTGGGGTTCCATAACTGAGTACCGGGTCGTTTAGCAGGAGCGGCCCATTTCTTCTCTTTCTTCTCGTCTCCCACCACCACATCATCCGCAGCCAGGTCTGCATAGACCATCTCTGCGAGTTCGACAGCAGAATCGAAAGTAGCAGGTTTACTTGTCCTGACTAACATGCGGACTCTCTGTGGTAATCCCCTCACATAACACTTGATTCTCTTAGCCTCAGTGCTGACCATATCGGGTACCAACCTAGACATTCGATTGAACACTATAGTGTACTCACGATGTGTCATCGTCCCAGCTTTCAAGTTTAGGAACTTCATCTCCGCCCTTTCAACCTCGGCGTCAGCACAGAACATCTTCATTACTAACTCCTTCAGATCGTCCCACTTCATCTCTTTGATCTCTTCTCGGGTCTTCCTCTGCTCCACACTCTCCCACCAATACATAGCCTCATCTTCAAATGATTGGGTGGCATAACCGACAGCTTGGTCAGGACGACAATCGCTGATTCGGATATTTTATCCATGGCGGTTATCCACTGAAGAGTGGCGATTGCGTCTCCTAAACCGGTCAGCTTAGGCGGGTCACAACCTTTGAAGGACTTATAGTTGTAACCGCCTCGGCCTCTCTTTCTATCATCAACTTTCACAGACCTTACCTCACTTGAATCACCCTTTTCCCCCTCATCATCTTTCCCACCATTACCACCTGCCCCTTTAACAGTTCTTTCACGGCTTCCAGCAGACCTTCCCGGAGTAATATTCTTCACAGCAGTGGCTACAGCTTGAACAATAGCTGCTTGAATTGCGGGATCCAGTTGAACTCCTTCATTGTTTTCCGGGTTTCTTCCAGCTGCGCTTCCTTCAGCTTCGGTGTTGGAAGCTGTCTCAACCGAAGGTTGCTGGACACGACGAGACCTGCCGCGTCGTCCAGTGCGACCTCCAGCTCCAACAATGTCTCCAGCTCCAGCCATCGTATTCTAAAAGGGAAAACACAAACATCATCACTCAAGGAACTATTTAGTACAAGGATAGCAAGGCAAACAGGTAATAACAGTGGCCAGCTGTGACTAGCTGATCACGTTGCTTTCCGTGTCCTATACACTTCCCTTTATGAGTCTATTTGTGCTGGTTCTACTTAAGCAGTTAGTCAAATCAAACAATCAATTATTCCTGTCCCTTTCGTTCACATATCTTTTCTTTCTCCTTACATATATCATTTAATCATACACTTTACCTTTACTGATCTTGCTTGAGTGACACATGGCATTCTTGCACTGGCATCTTCTTTCCTTTCTTACTTAAATCCCATTCTCTGTTCGAGTCTAAGCATGTAGGATGCTTAAATCTCTCAAACTTTGCTCTGATACCAACCTGTAAGGCCCCGTTACCGGTAGCCCTACTTTCGTTGTGGATTTACTCATAAACGCAGTTCTAAATATCAGAGTTAATTAAAACATTCGCGGAATATAAAAGCTTTCATAAAACATTTCATCACAAACACGTCTTGTCTTAAAACATCATTTTGTCTTTCAAAATAAACGAAACATTAAAAATAAACGTCTTGAGTCTTCCGATGCCAGCTTCTTATTCAGTGCCACGTGTCTCCTCAAGCGAGCTGCCTCATCCTACTCACCTGTGTGCATACTAAAAGTCAGCTACGCTGAGTGAGTTCTAGTTAATCATACACTATACAATACAAATAAACTTATATTCTTTCATTCATACTTTCTTACTTTCGTACTTTCTTACTTTCATACTTTCTTTTGTATTAACTTACTTTCATATCTTACATTATAAAGAGCATTACGCCCTACATTCCTCGAGTATTATTAGGGCTCGGTACCCTCCTTCCTCGAGTATTATTAGGGCTCGGTACCATCCTTCCTCGAGTATTATTAGGGCTCGGTACCCTCCTTCCTCGAGTATTATTAGGGCTCGGTCCCTCTTTCCTCGAATATTAGTAGGGTTCGGTTCCCTAGTTCTCGAATATTAGTAGGGTTCGATTCCCTCTTCGTTACCATACAACCATCCTTTCCTTCTTTTATTAACTTTACACATTCATACACATAAGCATACATATCATACTTACCTTATACTTAGCGTTACAACCTGACGGTACGTGCAATATCCGAAGATCGTTCACGTACCATCAAGCAATCATTCATACATATCACATCATTCACATAAGGCATACACTTATCTCTTAGGATAAGCGTATTAACAAACATATCGAGTATGCACACAGCCCCGAAATCATAACACATAAATGGGGCTAGAAACTCACCTGAACACGGTTACGTTCACCGTTAATCGTAATCCCTTTCTTCAGCTGTGCATGGCTGACTGTATAACAAGTATACATATCAATTAACTATCACTACTTATATCATCTTTCTAGTTTTAATTACTACCCACAACGAACGGGGATCCGGGGGCAGCGCCTCTGGCAGCGGGGTCTAGGGGCGGCAACCCCTAGCAGGGTCCAAGGGGCAGAGCCCCTGGCTGGGGTCGAGCTGACCTGGATCTTGTCCACAGATGGAGCATCAAACGTATGAGGAACATGATTAGGTATCATACTAAAATCGCCACCGGGGGACATAATACCCCAGTCTATAGCCTTTGAGTTTGAAGCCACTAACAATGAAGCAGAATATGCAGCTCTAATTGCAGGTTTGCAACTAGCTAAACACATGTGGATCAGGTTTCTTAGGATGTATATAGATTCATTATTGATAGCTAACTACTTTAATGGCTCATATGTTGTTAAAGGTGAAAAACTAATCAAATACCAAGATATTGTGAAAGAACTGTCAAAGTTCTTTGATTCTTTTTGTATTATACATGTACCAAGGGAAGAAAATGTTGGGGAAGATGCCTTAGAAAATCTAGCTTCATATTTGAAGATTTCGGAAGCCACAAAGATTCCAATAGTTCATATACTCTCACCAGCAATAGTAGAACAATAAGTTGGGGAGATAACAAATAACAAGGAGATTGTGCTTTGGGATCCATTATCTTCAAAAAACCTAGGATCTTGGATCCTCCCAATCAAGAAGTTCATTCAAGATGGAGAGATTCTCGTTACAGAGAATCCCAAATCCTTTAAACTTAAGGTATCACAATACATTTTATTACATGATGTTCTGTATAGAAAATCTCTCGCAGGTCCATACTTGAGGTGTATTGATGATCCTGCAATTCAAGAGGTGCTTAAAGACTTTCACGAAGGAGATTGTGGTAATCACACTGGAGGCAGAGCCCTATTCTCTAGGATTCTAAAAACATGGTACTTCTGGCCAACCATGAAGAGAGATGCTATGGAATATTCAAAGAAGTGTGATGCTTGTCAAAGACACGACATCATCCTACACATGCCAGCAGAACCTATGTATCCAATATCCTCATCATGGCCATTAATGAAGTGAGGAATGGATATCGTGGATAAGCTACCTAAAGCCCCAGGAGGAACAGTGTTCATGCTTGCAATGACTGATTACTTTTCAAAGTGGATAGAAGCGGTAGCTTTTGTTCAAGTCCGCGAAAAAGAGGTGATATCTTTCATTAAAGAAATATTATTACTAGATTTGGTATCCCTTCAGAAATTATTTGTTACAATGTTTCCAGTTTATCGAAAAAAGAACCACTAACTTGTAAGGCCCCGTTACCGGTAGCCCTACTTTCGTGTTGGATTTACTCATAAACGCAGTTCTAAATATCAGAGTTAATTAAAACATTCGCGGAATATAAAAGCTTTCATAAAACATTTCATAACAAACACGTCTTGTCTTAAAACATCATTTTGTCTTTCAAAATAAACGAAACATTAAACTTAAACGTCTTGAGTCTTCCGATGCCAGCTTCTTATTCAGTGCCACGTGTCTCCTCAAGCGAGCTGCCTCATCCTACTCACCTGCGTGCATACTAAAAGTCAGCTACGCTGAGTGAGTTCTAGTTAATCATTCACTATACAATACACATAAACTTATATTCTTTCATTCATACTTTCTTACTTTCGTACTTTCTTACTTTCATACTTTCTTTTGTATTAACTTACTTTCATATCTTACATTATAAAGAGCATTACGCCTTACATTCCTCGAGTATTATTAGGGCTCGGTACCCTCCTTCCTCGAGTATTATTAGGGCTCGGTATCCTCCTTCCTCGAGTATTATTAGGGCTCGGTACCCTCTTTCCTCGAGTATTATTAGGGCTCGGTCCCTCTTTCCTCGAATATTAGTAGGGTTCGGTTCCCTAGTTCTCGAATATTAGTAGGGTTCGATTCCCTCTTCGTTACCATACAACCATCCTTTCCTTCTTATATTAACTTTATCACATTCATACACATAAGCATACATATCATACTTACCTTATACTTAGCGTTACAACCTGACGGTACGTGCAATATCCGAAGATCGTTCACGTACCATCAAGCAATCATTCATACATATCACATCATTCACATAAGGCATACACTTATCTCTTAGGATAAGCGTATTAACAAACATATCGAGTATGCACACAGCCCCGAAAACATAACACATAAATGGGGCTAGAAACTCACCTGAACACGGTTACGTTCACCGTTAATCGTAATCCCTTTCCTCAGCTGTGCACGGCTTACTGTATAACAAGTATACATATCAATTAACTATAACTACTTATATCATCTTTCTAGTCTTAATTACTACCCACAACGAACGGGGGTCCGGGGGCAGCGCCCTTGGCAGCGGGGTCTAGGGGCGGCATCCCCTAGCAGGGTCCAAGGGGCAGAGCCCCTGGCTGGGCTCGAGCCGCCAGGTCAGCTTGAAAAAAAATTTTATTTACACTAACTGTCTTAACACATTTTTCATTAGATTTTTAATTTATTTTCTAATCGAACTTGACCTTAGGCGAAGTTAAACCTTAGGCGAACTTAGCTTTAGGCGAAGTTGTCATCAGGCGAACTTAGCTTTAGGCGAAGTTGTCATCAGGCGAACTTAGCTTTAGGCGAAGTTGTCATCAGGCGAACTTAGCTTTAGGCGAAGTTGTCATCCGGCGAACTTAGCTTTGCAGGCGAAGTTCATCAGGCGAACTTAGCTTGCAGGCGAAGTTGTCCGCTGCAGCTACTGTTCGTTCTTAAATCCTTCGTTTCTTAACCAAATAACTCGATTTAGGTATCCACGGAATCGTCTGACCAGCGCCTACAAACCCCAACCATCAAATCGACTTAACATCGATGTTTAAAGGGTGCGATTTAGGCATATAGGTTACGGGTTCTTTTATCAATCGATTAACCCATCAAATCATAACCATTTTCAGTAAGTTTAGCCTTGTTGGATTCGTTTTTACCATACAAACACAGATCTATCATTTCTATACTAATCCAAACCTAAACGAACAAGTTCTCGATATAAACGTACCGTAAATGAGTCGAACTACGAACACGAGCTGGTGGTTCGTCACGACGATCTAGCACCAACAAGCTCGGGTCCTCGCCTTCGGATCTTGGTGCGGGTCGTGTGTGTTTTGGAGTGTGTGTTAGAGAATAAGATGGAAATGAATGATGGTTTAGGGTTTAGGGGATATTTATATCCCTTAAAGCCCATGGACATAAGGCCCATTCTCATTTAACCCATCTCAATTAATCTAAGTCCATGATCCGTTCTTTACTCGATATTAATTTATTAATAACGCAAAATCACAAAACGTAACTTTCTTTATTCACATTATAAATTTTAGGATGTTACATAACTTTTGTGACAGTTGGGGCATCAATATGATCACTTCTACACCAGTTCACCCTCAATACAATGGTCAAGCAGAATAAAGTAACAAGATTATGATTAACAACTTGAAGAAGAAATTAGGATCCAAGAAAGGCAAGTGGGCAGAGGAACTTCCTTATGTTCTTTGGGCTGATAGAACAACACCAAAGAATGCAACAAGTCAAACACCCTTCTCATTGGTGTTTGGATCAGAAGTTTTAATCCCTACAGAAATGGTGGTTCTTACTGCTAGAACAAGCATCCGTGATCCTGAGGTTAACAATGAAATCCTTATCGAATACCTAGATACTATTGAAGAACTTAGAGATCTAGCCAAGTTTAGAATGGCAGCATATCAGCAAAGGGTAGCTGGGGCATACAACAAGATTATCAGGATTCGAAGAATCCAAGAAGGAGATCAAGTCTTGAAGAAAGCCTTCCAAAATAAAACTAATCCGGCAGATGGAAAGCTAGCACCTAAGTGGGAAGGCACCTACCTGATTGAATCAGAGGCATGAAAGGGGGCATATCACCTGCTGACTATGGAAGGCAACAAACTACCAAGAGCTTGGAATGCTATCCATCTCAAGAAGTACTTTTTCTGATGAGGATCAAGAATCCTTAAAGGATCAAGGATCCTAAAAATTGGTAATATCTATTTAATCACTTGTTCGTTTCATATTCTTATTATTAACCTAAAGATAATATATTCTTAACGTTTACTTTTTCCAAGTTTGAGTAACAATGTAAATTTCAAATAAGTTGTTCAAAGTCCAAAAGGTTGGCTATCTCTCCCTCAAGCTTAAGGTACATTACTGTTTCCTTTGGCCTAGCCCACGATTAAGGTATGACGCCCGATGGTCATATCTTCCAAGGTTTAAAGGTTTTCACCTTTCTTATAAATTAGAGTTCCACACTCTCGCCTGGAGCGCAGGTTATCTAAGGTATAGTCCGGGGCAACGGGACTAGGTCATGTTTAGTGGCTAACAATTTCGTTGCTTTCGGCTATACGGAGGATCCTACGATTTATGGTAGACGTACCATACCACCGGTGTATAACATTTTCATGTTATCTCAAGACAAAGGTTTCTAACATTTTCACGTTAGCTTAGGTTTTGGCATTTTCAAGTCACTTACGTTTGGGCTAAATCCTGGGTTGGGTGAGTTGCCAGTTGACATTCGTATTTTTGGGCCCGTCCGCAGTTCGGGCTTATCCCCAGGTTAACACCGGCTATTTGGGCTTGTCCCCAGTTTTTGGGTTTCTCCCCAGTTTTTGGGTTTGTCCCCAGTTTTTAGGCTTGTCCCCAATTGTTTGGGCTTGTCCTAGTTAATTTGGGCTTGTCCCCAGTTTGCTGGGTTTAATCCCAATTAATATCATAAGTTGTTTGCATCAGGTATCCTAAGTTCACTTATAAGAATTACAGAAGTCTCAACACTTATGGTAACTTAGATCTAATTAGATTTTATGGTATGATTTCAACTTCTCAATTTATACTTATTTGATTTTGATTTATATCTTTATAAGGATCCAATATTCTTAATTTGTTTTCATAAGGATAATGTATCCATGAAACTTTGTTTTAAAACTATTAAATAATCTAAGATTACAACTAGAACAGAAATAAGTAATTATTTTTATTTACAACTAGGCATGTCTATAGAAAGAACAAAACATATAAGTATTTATTTTTATTTACAAAATTAATGAACTTATCTCTACAACTTTACTTACTTGACATACTACTATGAAGTGAGGCACTTGAGTGTTCAGTCTCCAAGTCAGAATCAGGGATCCTGATTTTGAAAGTCCGGCTTGTGGGGCTCAAAACGAGGAATGTAGCTACTCTCTTCTTAGTTCCTGGAAGCTCAGCTAATTTTGCGAAGTTCTCAAATGCAAAAAGGAAAAGCAAGTCAATGTTAAAATCTAAACCACTACTAAAGAATGCCAAAATTACACTAACCCTACCCCACCTAATCCATCTACTTGGAAGTGTATTCCTATTAGGAATCGTGTCCCTTCTAACAAAGAAATATTGGCTTCTCCATAAAGGGCCATTTTATGTCACTTTGTCGAGATGTACCGGTTGATGAGGCTTGGATTTGAACAGAACTCGGCTCAAACCATGGGTGTACAGACAACACAGATGCGAGAGCTCGTAAAGTCTAAAATCTAGGTCGTGGTCAACTATGAGTTCCTCATGGGTCAACAAGGCTCACCAGATTATTGGCATAGCTTGGATGTAACTAATTTCGGTGAGGGTGAAGAACCGTTAGGTAAAATCTGGGAATGGGTACAAGTAGCCGAGTAAGAAAGGGCAGGCCAGAAAGCAAACCCACACTTTTGAGGATATGTCGCTTGGAGTAGAAGGGTCATAAGGTCTGAATATGGTACAGGAAGGAAACAGGGATGATATTTGATCTATTTCAGGGTCAGTGAACCTGCAAATCTCCGATGAAGGGTTTTGCAATAAACCTTGGCTTTTCATAACTTTGTCCATATGGCTGGATCGATAGACTTTGAATGATACGGAATATAAAAGAAGGAAGGGATAAAGGATTACTTGAACTGTAGAGGATTGAAGATGAGAAGCTTCCAGAATGAAGCGAATAAAAGGGGAGACAGGTCCTATTTTTGTTGAGTTAATTAATTATTTTTTATCTAACCCATATTCGTGACTTTTCACATGATCCTTTTGACAGCTTTTAGAAATTTGAATGCAATTTGACAGGTGTGAATTTATCATCAACCGCCAAATTGGGGGCAATTGTTAGGCCATAAATAATAAGTACCGAGGATTTGTTATTCTTGTAGACAAGTCTGGATCAGTTATCCTTCTAAAGAGTTCCGGAATTGTGTCAGGATCAAGGATCCTCAATAATTAATATTCTTAATAATTGTTTCTTATGTGTAGGTTGATATTTAATAACTGTAACGGCTCCAAGACTTAGTTCATCACCTATTTCGCTACTGGACCTGTTCAGCACGTGGTCAAATGGCGTGGATGAAGATAATTGGAAGATGGCGGATTACTAGGAGAAAGTTGTTAGTTCTTATTTTAGTTATAAACCGAGTTTATGATCAAGTTAGGTCACAAACACATTCACCTACAACACACATTCAGAAATACTCTCTCAAGAACTCTCTAAGTAGTTCATACACACACTTAGCTAATTGTAATCTTTGATCAAAAACTCCAACAATTGTAACCCAATTCTTTGATTAATAAAGTGGTGATAGACAATTGTCGTCACCCGGGGTTTTTATGCCGGCGATCCTCTAAAGATTAAGGGCTTTTCCTCGTAACAAATCCGTGTGTTTGTGTTTGAAGCTGTTTCATAATTGTTATTATCATCATAGCACTAGACCTCACCTTACAAATTTGGTTACTTGATCCTTAAACGATATTTGACCAAAACACCTATTACCACGCTCCATAAAATAACAATTCCAACCAACACAATAAATGGAATGAAAGTGGTAATTCCGAAAACAATGGCACTTCTTGTTTTAAATGTGAAAGTACAAACCACTAGTCAAAGGCTTGTCGGGCAGCTCCACATATATGTGAACTATACCAAGCCTCTCTCAAAAGAAAATAGAAGAAAGTGAATCATATGGATAACTTTGATGATCTTAATGTTGATCTTAAAATTCCAGACTTTGATGTGGAACACTGAAACAAATGTTGCTTGACCACAACAATTAAGTGTGTTTCTTACTATCTTTAGTTATGTGTTTTCCTGCATGTATTGTTTTTCTTTCGATTAAATAAAGTTCTTATTAAATATCATAATGTTTTTGTATACACTTATTATTTTCTAAATACTTTCAAGATTACAAATGAAAATCACTGGAGCACAAGATCAAACAAATGAAGAAGATATATGTATAGGGGATAGTGGAGCCACACATACTGTACTTAGATCTAAAAAGTATTTTTATGAACTGTAACCAACGAAAGGGATCGTGAATACAATATCAGGTCCTACAAACTTGATAGAAGGAATGATAAAAGCTAATTTATCATTACCAAATGGTATAAAGCTCATAATAGAAAATGCTTGATTTTTCCCGAAATCAACAAGAAATCTGTTAAGTTTCAAAAACATATATCATAATGGATATAATACTCAGTCAAGGTCTGTTGGTAACAAAAAATATTTTCATATCATAATCAAATATCAGATATTGGAAAAACTGCCGATGCTCCATTATGGTTTACAACACGATACACATATCAATGTGCCTCAAGCACATATGACAATTAAAGAAAATTTTTGTGATCCTGAGACATTTAATTTGTAACATGACAGATTAGGCCATCCAGTACCTACATAAAGTAGAGGAATAATTTAAAACACTCATGGGCATCCATTGATATATCAAAAGATTCCATAATCAGATAAAATTCTTTTGTGTACATCTTTTTCTCATGGAAAATTAATTTTGAGGCCTTCGCCTGTAAAAGTTGAAAAGGAATCACCTATGTTTCTTGAAAAAAATTAAGGAGATGTATGTGGACCAATTCATCTAGCAAGTGGACCATTTAGATATTTCATGGTTTTAATAGACGCATCAAGTAGATGGTCTCATGTCTCTTTGTTATCTACTCGTAATATAGCTTTTGGAAAATTTCATGCACAAATTATTAAATTACGAGCGCATTTCCTGATTACACTATTAATAGGGTGAGACTTGAAAATTCTGGTGAATTCACATCACATGCTTTTAACGATTATTGTTAGTGCATGATTTTTGTCCGCAACTGGACGAATAAGTTAAGGGTAGTTTAGTCATTAGACCATTCCCATTGGCAACCCAATGGTGGGTTGGGTTGCCACATGGAATTAAAGAAAATAAAATATAAATTTTTTATAAATAATTTTCACCAAACTAATTCACCAAAAAAAATAATATAAAAATAGTTTGCAAACCTTTTTTATGTCATGCTGTAACGTCCCCAAAAGTTAGTAAAACTAAAGGGGTTTAAAAATAAAAATAAAAATCCTGATTTATTGACCCATCGCGGTTCGCGATGGGCATAGCCAAAGAGGCCATCAGGATACGCGATGGTCCTTGATGACACATCAACACGTGTCACCCGGAGGAGACACATGGCAGACGACGCGACACGTGGCAGGCTACGTGTCAACACGTGGCAGAGCGTGTCTTGGAAAATGACACGTGTCCACCACTTGGCAACACGTGGCAGAGGATGGTTAAGACAGTGACACATGTCCGCCACGTGGCGACACGTGGGAATCTCTGAGTAACACGTGCCATTGCGGTACGCGATGACCTAAAAGAAAGTGTCCGTCGCGTACCACGATGAAACCACTTTTCAGCTATTAATAGGAGGTCATGACTCTTTCATTTTCACACCCAAATCCATATCTCTCTCTAGAATACTTTCTCTCTCTACCTCGATTTCCGTGCCACCGACTCGACAATCGTAACCTCGTAATCCGCACCATATACCGACGACAACTCGAAGTTCGTACAGTCAATCTCGACAATCAGCGCACCTCGTTTTGCGTGCCGACCTCGTAACACGTGGCGACCTCGTAAACCGTGCCGACCGGTGACGACTCGACGTTCCGCCTCGAAGTGCGTACCGACGAGTTTTGAAGACCGGTGTGCCTCGATTTGCGTGCCAAGGGTTATTGATCAAGATTCTCAAAGTACGTGCAAGAGTCGAAGTGCTGCCCGAGAATCTAGAAATAATAAGCTAAGCAAGGTAAGAATTCTGTCCGAATAATATATTAATAAAACAATAAAGGCTTAGACCCTAGTCTGGGGTATAACTTAGACCTTGATCAAAGAATTATAAATATAATGAATAAATTAAAATAATGTATCTTTAAGAAAGATATAATTTTTTTAAAGGATATAGTTAATACATTATTTCTTTATTTTTAAGAAATATAAGATATTAACAAAGGATAGAGATAATTGACGTTTCTTCTTGAAGAAGAAACATATCACATAGTTAGCAAATATAGAGAAAGATTTCATATCAAAAATATTTCATTCAAACAAAAGATCAATCAAGGTTTAAGTTATCAAACTAGACTAAAGGTCTACAGCCGGATTAAGAGACGATCCGGGTATTTACATAAACCTATTTTATTATAGGTCAATCATTCAATCAATTAATCAGTCATTCGTTCATTTATTCATTCACAAAGGTTTTCAAACGAGATCACCACATCATTCAGAGCAGACAGTCACAGGTGAATACGTTAAACCTTTTTCAATCAGTCAAGATAAACGGGTTGTTTATCTTAAACAAAGACAGTCAAATAAACATTTATGGGAATACGTGATCCCTATTAAAATACAAGATATAATATAAAAACAACTCAGACCGAGTACACACGTGTCTGGATCCAAACATAATCAATCTAGTCTATCAGTTAAGGCTACGTGGCCGCAGACTAGAGGTCATAATAAAAGTTCTCCAAAGGGTGTCAACTCCCGGAGAACCGTAATTGTGTGTGTATGGCAGTGGCACAATCCTAGACATATTAGACGTTTCTGCTGAGATTGTTTCATGAAAACTATTTTGTCAGTCAAAGAAAGATTTATAAAATGTTTTTAGAGTCAACGATTCACCAGCATATCGCTGACGTATTTTCCCACCCAACATTTCAGGAATTAAACTTAGCACAGGTAGCAAGGAATTATAGCCATCCAAGAAGATAGATGCTCGCAAGGTAGAGATGGCTCAGTTTTTAAATATTAAAACATTGTAAACAATATTTAAACATGATTTGTAAAAAAATGTGGTTTATAAATCAAACAATCGGATATTTATTATCCGAGAAACTTTTCAATTAAATTAATACTTATTATAAATAAAGGTTTCAAAATATAAATTAATATTTTATTATAAATTAATTAAAGACTTCCGCTAAACTTTGATATATTTACAAAACAGGTACCAACTATTTGTCACACGCCTAGGCCCTAAGTGCGGGTGTGATAGGTTGGTATTAGAGCCATCGATATTAGCGAATTAGGTATTTAATCATACCTCGGCTTCAATCAGAAATAAGTTTATAATAATCATTAGTATCCAAGTAAGGATATCAAAGAAAGAACTGAATGATTAAAAATTTAATACCAATAAAATATAACAAGTACGGATAAGATACGAAAACGCGCTCTTATCCCTAATATAACCTCGTACAGATGTGCGATCGTCAATCTAGCGAAGAATCCGTTTAGCTTCGATCCGGTAAAGGGAAAGGCTATATGGTAACACCTTTTCTCCCAATTCCTATATCTAGTGACGAAAGTTCATACCAAACAACAATGGAGGATGATTCAGATTCATTTGATTCAAACATCGCGCTAGCCCAGATTGTTCCAAATCAGCACACGTATGGAGACGTATCAAGTAGATCCCAGAATCCAATGGTATCAAAAGAAAAGAACGTAATGACTTATCCAGAAGGAAATCCTCAGGGACAGGATTACTATTCAACAATACAAGATCCTTACTTTGCTCGCACTGAAGAAATGGATGCTAAGGATAGGCAAAAAGAAAATAAGAAAGGAGAAAGCACCAAGGACAAGAAGCTGATTATTCAAATAAGGATCTTAGTGGTTGTAAACAAATGCAATTGTAATAAATGTCGTGCAATCTTGTAACAACAAAAATAAGAGATGTATTTAAATTTCCCCGAATTTGTAATATATCTTTTAAAAGAATTATGTCAAGAAAAGATTGCACAAACTCTCAAAGATAATTCTTCCAAGTACTTCTGGAAGTAAGAGAGTAATAACAAGAAAATAAAGGAAAAGTCCACGTGGACAAAGATTAAAAAGGATGATTAATCTAAAGTCAACACTTCATGAGACAACTAGCAAGGATTAAATGAAATATGACCTAGAAATAAGAATTATAGAAATTCTTGAGGTCTATTTGTATACAAGGTATGTACTAACCATTTTAAGAATACACAACAAGAAAGTATTGATGCCTCTCAAGAACCCCATCGACTATCATCGTTAAAATACTTGGAAAATAATATAAAACTAATTATCGTTTCATACGATTTTCTCAAACATCAAATTCTCAAATAAAGAATAATTGGAATTGCGTCATTTAAAGACGAACAATCACAAGGAAGAATAGAAAGAATCTTCCCGGAATGCGACAAGCTTAATTAAACATTTCATAAACAAATCAATATGTTGTACATATATTAATTGTTCAATGTCACACATCCGTTATAAACATTCAATCATTAGTATATGAATAAAGAATTTCGTTCATACTAAAATATATCCTGTTTACAGAATGTCCAACCCAAACAATCAAGGGAATGATGATGAAGCTTCAACTCATAGAAGCAACAAAGATATGACAAAACCTGCACAGGAGATTCCTGAGCAGTATCTGGTCAAAATCCAAGACATGATTCATAATGCAATGACTCCCTTCATCAATGCAATGAAAGAAGGGTCACACAAACATAAAATAGAAATTCAAATATATCATCAAGAACTCATCCGTATAAGAAACCTTCTCATCATGAAGAAAGTGTTCATAGCTCCAACGCTGAGAGCAAATTCAATCATAAATTCAAGGAACAACTAGTAATTCAAGGAAGTAGCTTTAAGAACTTCAAGGAATTTGGACCAAAAGAATTCTATGGCGATAAAGGTGCCATATCAGTTGTACGATGGCTTGAAGAAATCAAGTCCATTGTTATCATCAACAATTGTACTGATATTCAAAAGATTCAATACTCCTCTCAATACTTTAAAGGTGAGGCTTTGGAGTGGTGGAATACCCTGATCATGTCAAAGGGTAGAGAAACTATGTACCAATTGAAGTGGGAAGAATTCAGAGAACTGGTGTTACGAAAGTTCTCTCCCATGCATGAAATCGATCTTATTCAAACTAAGTTTTTGAACCTTAAGGTGGAAGACACTAATCTCAGAGTATACAATACTAAGTTTCATGAGTATTGTAGATTGGTACCACATTTGGTAATACCCGAATCCAACAAAGTAACCCGCTACATATGGGGTTTACTTCGGGAAATTAGAGATATGGTATGATCACATTTTCCTCAAACAGCTGATTTAGCCATGGAATTAGCCGGTTATCTTATGAATGGTCTTATAAGAAATCAAGAAAAGGATAAGAATGACAAAGGAAAGAGGGAAGATATCGAGGAAAAGAAAACAGAGAAAGGCAAAGTTAAGAAGGAAGGGTGTTTTAAATATACAAGACCAATCTGCCAAAGTTGTTGTAAGAGACATCATGGAAAATGTTTAAGACCAACAAACTTCCCCAAAAATATTCAATTAATCACATGCAAATTTTGCAATAAACTCGGTCATTCGGAAGACGATTGCAAAAGGAAAACAGTTGTATGTTTTAATTGTGGGGAAAACGGACACTTCAGCTCAGAATATCCGAATAAGACAAACAACATTATTGGAAATGCTGCTAAGAAAGGAAAGGCTAATATGTTAAACATACAAGATGCATCCAACCAAGAATAGAAGAGGACAAGAGTATGCCACGAAAGTCAAAGATCTAAAGGCATTAGAAATAACTAATAGTTTAGTTAGCTCTTGTAAAGTGTTTGTAATATCGTTTAAACGAGATATTTTGTAATCATATAAGGGTATTTAAATCCCTAATGTATATAAAGAAAAATATTAGCATACAGATCGTGTCTTTACATAAGAAAGCTAATACCTATGAAAAGAGATAGTTAAATTCAGACTATATCATACTTCATCATCTATAGAACGATGAATTAAAGATGAAACAAAACTAAGACATGAAAGCATGTCTACTCAAGGAAAATCAGTTATCTGAACATTTAAAGTTCAAGAGTATAATTGATAAAAATACGGAAGGAATCCGTCAAAATCAAGAAGTAAAGGAATATTATTACTCAAGTATGAATATCTTGAAGGGTATCAAAATGAGTAAGTTAAAAGGATTCGATAGACTGAATCCAAGAAGAAATCTTGTTAACATCAGTAAATGCTTAGAATACAAAAGGTAAAGTAAATAGTTAAACACAACTGGCCACTGTGCTTAACAATTTACAATTACGTATGACATTCTCAACTATTGACTGAATATGTCACGCAAAGATATAAGTTAACAACAAATCATAAATTGCAAACCATGCAAATGGTTCAATTTAAGCTCAAGCAGCAGATTAGAAAAAGTCTGATTGTAAATCGATAAGCAGGAAATCACTCACCACGAATCTCGATGACGAGATTCATTCCAAGTTGGGGAGGATGTAACATCCCCGAAATTTCGATCCAAAAATGACAAGTTAGTAAAACTAAAGGGGTTTAAAAATAAAAATAAAAATTCTGATTTATTGACCCATCGCGGTACGCGATGGCCATAGCCAAAGAGGCCATCGCGATACGCGATGGTCCTTGATGACACATCAACACGTGTCACCCGGAGGTGACACGTGGCAGACGACGCGACACGTGGCAGGCTACGTGTCAACACGTGGCAGAGCGTGTCTTAGAAAATGACACGTGTCCGCCACGTGGCAACACGTGGTAGAGGATGGTTAAGACAGTGACACGTGTCCGCCACGTGGCGACACGTGGCACTCTTTGAGTAACGCGTGCCATCGCTGTACGCGATGACCTAAAAGAAAGTGTCCGTTGCGTACCGCGATGGAACCACTTTTCAGCTATAAATAGGAGGTCATGACTCTTTCATTTTCATACCTAAATTCCCCCCTCTCTCTAGAATCCTTTCTCTCTCTACCTCGATTTTCGTGCCACCGACCCGATAATCGTAACCTCGTAATCCGCACCATATACCGACGACACCTCGAAGTTCGTACCGTCAATCTCGACAATCGGCGCACCTCGTTTTGCGTGCGACCTCGTAACGCGTGGCGACCTCGTAAACTGTGCCGACCTGAGACGACTCGACATTCCGCCTCGAAGTGCGTACCGACGAGTTTTGAAGACCGGCGTGCCTCGATTTGCGTGCCAATGGTTGTTGATCAAGAATCTCAAAGTACGTGCAAGAGTCGAAGTGCTGCCCGAGAATCTAGAAATAATAAGCTAAGCAAGGTAAGAATTCTGTCCGAATAAAATATTAATAAAATAATAAAGGCTTAGACCCTAGTCAGGGGTATAGCATAGACCTTGATCAAAAAATTATAAATATAATGAATAAATTAAAATAATGTATCTTTAAGAAAGATATAATTTTTTTAAAGGATATAGTTAATACATTATTTCTTTATTTTTAAGAAATATAAGATATTAACAAAGGATAGAGATAATTGACGTTTCTTCTTGAAGAAGAAACATATCACATAGTTAGCAAATATAGAGAAAGATTTCATATCAAAAATATTTCATTCAAATAAAAGATCAATCAAGGTTTAAGTTATCAAACTAGACTAAAGGTCTATAGCCGGATTAAGAGACGATCCGGGTATTTACATAAACCTATTTTATTATAGGTCAATCATTCAATCAATTAATCAATCATTCATTCATTTATTCATTCACAAAGGTTTTCAAACGAGATCACCACATCATTCAGAGCAGACAGTCACATGTGAATACGTTAAACCTTTTTCAATCAGTCAAGATAAACGGGTTGTTTATCTTAAACAAAGACAGTCAAATAAACATTTATGGGAATACGTGATCCTATTAAAATACAAGATAGAAAATAAAAACAACTCAGACCGAGAACACATGTGTCTGGATCCAAACATAATCATTCTAGTCTATCAGTCAAGGCTACGTGGCCGCAGACTAGAGGTCATAATAAAAGTTCTCCAAAGGGTGTCAACTCCCGGAGAACCGTAATTGTGTGTGTATGGCAGTGGCACAATCCCAGAAATAATAGACGCTTCTGCTGAGATTGTTTCATGAAAACTATCTTGTCAGTCAAAGAAAGATTTATAAAATGTTTTTAGAGTCAACGATTCACCAGCATATCGCTGACGTATTTTTCCTCCCAACGTTTCAGGAATTAAAGTTAGCATAGGTAGCAAGGAATTATAGCCATCCAAGAAGATAGATGCTCGCAAGGTAGAGATGGATCAGTTTTTAAATATTCAAACATTGTAAACAATATTTAAACATTATTTGTAAAAAAATGAGGTTTATAAATCAAACACTCGGATATTTATTATCCGAGAAACTTTTCAATTAAATTAATACTTATTATAAATAAAGGTTTCAAAATATAAATTAATATTTTATTATAAATTAATTAAAGACTTCCGCTAAACTCTGATATATTTACAAAACAGGTACCAACTATTGGTCACACGCCTAGGCCCTAAGTGCGGGTGTGACACATGCAACTACAAGTTCATGTTATTTTTTTTATCTATAATCCCTTTTTATTTGTTAACAATTAATATAGTATATAATTTGGATTTTGTTTAATAATTTAAATAGTTAGCTTGAAAACCAAATCTAAAAACTCAACTGTGATTTTTTTCTATAGTATATAATTTAGATTTTGTTTAATAAAATATCACCCCTATTGAATTATTATTGTATTATTAACTGTATATATATATTTTTCATCGTTAATTTAACTTATTTTAACCCAACATCATTATTGGTGATTTTTGTCTTTAGACATCTTTATAAACTTGTACTTATATATATATATATATATATATATATATATATATATATAGGTATTGGATCATTTCAGAAGTTTTTTTACAGCGAGAAGTGTGAGAAGTGAAGGTGTAACTCCATTAATCCCTAATTTCACTCCCTGTCTTATGTATAGGTGCATTTTGTAGGTGCATATGCATGTGTGTAGGTACGGATGTTTTTATATGTGTACGTATGTATGTATATGTGTATGTATGTTTGTATGTGTGTAGGTACATAGGTTTGAATGTGGCTCGGTACATTTATATGTTTGTAGGTAGGTTTGAATGTGTAATTAAGACATAAATACAACCAACCTACATATATAATGTAACATCATATGATAGGGAGTGAAATTAAAGGTTAATGGAGTTATACCTTCACTTCTCGCACTTCTCACTGTAATATCACTTCTCGCAAAATCCATCCCCTATATATATATATATATGTATATATATGTGAGGGTTATACTAAAAAGAAGTAGTTTTCTAGGAAGACTAGGAACAAATCATAGCCATTGGATCATGTTAGTCAATGGTTGAGATTTAAAATTACCAAAAACCGACATAGTTTCCTATAATTACTCTTTCACCACTATAACCGACATAGTTTCTTAGAATTGTTTTTCATTATATATTGTAATGTCACTTGTCAAAAATCTATTGGTTCTTACCATTCTTAGGAAACTCTTTATTTTTATTTGATCCCATATATATATATATATTTTATATATGTGACTACAACAGATTGGACGCCACGTGGTGTTGAAGTCATATATATATGACTACAACACCATTACACCCCTAAAAAAAACCCACTATTTGCTGACCGGGCGCCACATGAGGCAAATCTCCCTATTTTGTAGCATCTCCATTACACATAGCCTAAGTTTTATATCATTAAAAGTTTCCTAAAATTTTAAATTTGGTCTTTGTTTGAATTTTTATTTTAATTTCCATATGCTTTTACATGTCTTCTGAAGAATTACAGAATTTAATTAAAGATTATCAGTTCATAAGCTTGGGGTGTTACTCTTTTGAATAGTACATCACTGTGTTGCCTAACGTTTAGGGTGTGAAAAAAACGGAAGTAATCCTAGGATAGGATTGAACCTATATTTTCACCGGATATGGGTTATTACGATAATTAGGTTGAAGTATCACCTCCCCCCCCCCACCGGCTATAAATACCAAACTTATCATCATGGGGTATTCATTCACACTTTCCATATTGCATCAATCACTTTGTACTTTCTCTATGAAAGAACAATACTTATTCTCACGTCGGGGGGTGGTTACGGGAAGACCCCCCCATCTTTTCATTCTCGTAACGAGCTCACGGTGGTTTTACTTTACAATATTAGATTTGGATCTAGCCTGGTTCAATCAGAAAGATGCTTCCTTGTACCTGAATGGACACGTGTTCGCTTTTATTAGGAAGTGACAACTAACCATGTGCATGTGCGTAACAGAATGTCTAGCTAGCCTTTCCTAATTGGCTGTGTTATCACGTGCTCCTCATAAGGAGGTAAATGTCTCTATCAGGGAATATTTCAACCAATCTTCTGGAAGAAATTAGTTGTAACTGCCTTTCTTTCATATAAGTGAATTCATAAGCGTTGCTTTTCCGTATGCAGGAGGTTTCCGCACATGCGTGTGAGTTCTATTATTTACTAAGTGGGTACTTTGGACTCATGTCTTTGATATATGGTTCCCACGAATATTTGGATGATATGTGGTTATTATAAAATGGCATGCTGGTGACTTTTATGAACATCTTGAGTGAACCGCGAGAGTTATTTCATGGGTCTTTTAGTGTTTTCTCTTACCACTATAGAGTGTAAACGAGATGAGTTGAACCCGCTCGCCTCATTTTAAATTAAGGGGTTCGATCTCGTCTCTTGAATAGTTTAGCAAACTTAAGCTCATCTCGTTTACTATTTATGAAGTGTTTAATTATAAACTTTATATATTTTTATAAATATTTACATAAAATTTATAATTATAATTTTATACATAACTAATATGTACTAGTTAATTTTTATCATAATTTTATACATAATAATTCTAATATAATATATATTATAATTAAATAGGCCGTTTAGGCTGGTGAGCTAGCTTGAGTTCGATATGTGAAGCTTGTGCCTGTGGTTGTTTATTAAATGGGACTTATTAAAAGCTTGAGCTCCTTTAAGGTGTGCTCGATTTGAGTTCTTATTGTTCTCCCACTTGGCCAAGTAATCATTTATTATGAGTATTTGATAAGCCTGATCAGGAGTTAACACTCATTTTAGCTTTAAACTAAAACTAGAGCAGATAAATACAGTCATTGAATTGAGCATTATCTCAAGACCGCCATTAATCATACTGCAGTCCTTATAAATAACCTAAGTTGTTATGATCAAAATTTTCAAGTAAGCCATTTAGAACGTTTGATTTTTATAATAACTTGTCTATATGTCATTATGCATGCAAAACATTTTAAGAAACATAAAAAATCAAAACTAGTGAGGAGATATTAATAGTTAATCATTCATAGTATGATATGCAGTTGTACATGGTCATCAATAAATCCCTCATGATTATAAGCGCTTTCATAATACTTATGGGTAATAGACCTTTAGTTATAGGATCCTTAAGCATATCGTGAATGTATTCAATACAAAAATTTCGTTTCCTCAATTCGTTCATAAATGAATAATTAATTTCATATTGAATTTTAATGCAACACCTCTCAAACTGTTACTGTTTGAGAAAACATGGTAGCTGACTCTATCAAAGTAAGTCTTCAATATATAATTTATATTGGGTTAATAAACTTATGAGTTCACTAATAAATTTTCAACAACATTTATTGCTAATTGTGTTATGATTAATCAACATATTATGTCATTATAACTTAGGTTGTTGTTATCAATTCATTATGAGTCCTCCATGAGAGAGATTTATCTATTGACAAAAGAATATATATCCCAATATTGCATTTTGTTATATTTGAATATAACGAAGTTTAGAGTACTCAACCGGTTTGTGTTCTCACTTTTCTTTTTAAATTATCTCAAATTGATATGATATCTAACATGTAATGGATATCTCTGAGAACTATCATATCAAAGTATGTATGAACAATGCTTTGACTTATGTAACATATACTTTTCAAAAGATTGTCATCTAAAAAAGGACAAGTTTGATTTAGCTGCTCCGACTCATTTTAAGGTAGGTACATTAATCCACTTGGTTCTTGATAAAAATAATTGTATTAAGATTTCATCACATTATGATGTTTGCATTAACCCATACATGGATTTTAGTGACATGGATACTACCTATTCTTTCACCTTCAATTCAAAACTTTCAGGTTGTTTTATGAATATGTAATATGTAAAATCAGTTGATAGGGAAAGTTGTTTTAATGTTCATTTAATGTAGCTCTAAACTATATAAAACTATATGAACAATGATGATCCTCAAAGAAATATTTTGTAATATAGGTAAGAAGATTCTTTGATGATTTATTCTCTCTTGAATATAACCTATAATAATCAATCATGCTTCTTAGTGTCTTAATGTTTGTGTTAGGATTTAGTTTAGTTATGAACACCTTTAGGTGTTTCAACAAAATTTGAAACATTATTCTGACTTATAGAGTTTGGTTTAATTTGATAATAATAACGTTATTCATTATTAGGACTTTTACTGCTCCCACTGACCTTAGAAGCCTTTAGAAAAATTTGCATGCTTAGGGTCAATATTTAAAGACCAATAGATTCTAATATAAAAACAAGTTAATGATGTAAGTCGTCATAGTTTCTCTTGTGAGGATTATTTCAGTGAAATCGGAGTATGCCCGCATTTATGAAACAATGAAACTTTGGTAAGAGTAATAGTAAATTTAAAAGAGATAAGTTGTAATGGAATAATGCTGTGATGGAGCAGTGTCTTGTACAAGAGATGTAATTAAGATAATATCAAGTTTTCACTCCCCCACCTCTTGCAAATATTGTAAGTTATGATGGAGACACTTAAGGCTCCCACTGATTTTCAATATCTCTGGGAAAAATATAAGAGAAGTTTCAATGATGTACTTGATGTGGGAATCTGTAATATATATGTTAGACTTGAATTTATTTATTAATGTCCATATGTCATGATAAACTTAGGGACATATTTAGAAGAAATCGTATTAAGTATATATGAATGGATCTCTTTAAGACCATGGACCATAGAAGACAAATTAGATACAAGTAAACAGCCTTTTAAATGATAAATGAATTATGTCTGAATATTCCGTTTGAATAAGTTCCATTAATGTAAGTGAAACATAACTTCTAGTGGACCCATACTTAATTCTTAAGCCAAACAATGTTTAGGGCATCTAACACGTGATTTAAAATCAATAAGAATGAGATTATATGAAAATTCACCCTCATCAACCATGTCATGATTTCTCATAAAATTTGGTTTAATGTTTCTAATAACCTTAACATTTAAATTTGTCACTAACACTCATGTTACTAATTTGTTGATTTCGGGTAAACATATAGAACTAGACTCAACCAATCAAGCGTTATTGGGAATATCAGGATTAGCATACTTAAATATCATTAATATACAACTATTAGTATTTTTATACTAACCTTAGAATTATCCTCTTTTAGGTTTTAGTGATAGTGAGTTGAATAACATCTTATTTTTCAGTACTAGACATTTCTTTTCTTGTACATATTTTGCTTATCAACACACTCATTTTCCATTAGTACTTCTGATTGTTATAGTTGATTCTTAAGGCACCAAATTGTAATATTGATAATTTTAGTATGTAATGTACTAGAATATTGTATTTAATTTCATGTGTCAGCCCTTAATTTTATGGGTCATGATTGTACATTATGATGTATTCAGTAATGCCATTTAACCTTATAGTTAGAATTTTTAAGGAGTACATTAATCTTAGGAGTTATTTTGATTAGTCTTAAGAAAAACTAAATCTAGAATAACTATAGTGATTAGGATTTATTTATATAAGATTTTGATTATCATTATCATAAGAGACATAATGATTGACTCATTCCATTTATTATGCTCTAGTTTTCAACGAAATGATTGTTATTAGAAAGAGCAGTGTGATAGTCATATCATGTCTTAAGGGAAAATTAAAACTGAGTAGAGCTAATGTCATACCCCAACCTACGGGGGAAATGCTGGGGCGTAAGCTGATTGCCCACAATTCTCAAGGTACCATTATACAAATTGATAAATGACAATATCTATTTAATTTATTTGAATAAAACAATTACAGTTAAGTACATCAAGTATAGAGAAATTACAACAATGATCAACTAAGTTTGTATCCAAGAAGGGCATCTCTGCGTGATTTTCATCTTGCTAAACAACCAAGATGATATTCAGCAACTGCGTATAAAATATATATTTTTTGTCAACAACACATGTTGAGTGAGTAAAACATCAGTTTAAGACACAACAGTAATATATATAATAAATAAAGAAAGATGTAAACTGTTCCTAGGAGAATAATCAGCTAAACCATAGCATATAAACAATCAACCAAACCTTAAAGAAAGGGCTAAACCGTTGCCATGAAAATGGGCATTGGTTACCAAAAATGAGATTTCGGTGAAATCTTAGTTAATGCATCGGACGCCAGCCATTACGACGGTCGTATGATCATATTAGACTGAGAATATGTTGGACCTCTCCGAAAGTATTCAAATAAAGAAAGTAAGCAAATAGCAAGTAAGGCATAAACTGATATACACCCAAGGATTAAACAGTTGCGGTTTTGAATACTAGATAATACATGAATACTGCAAATACACATATGTCCCCAAAAAGATTTAAAATAAGTAAAAAGGGGAGTGATTACTCACCTTATCAGATGAATGAAATACGAATGAGGATGATAAGAAAAGTAAACCCTTCGAGATATACCGTCAAGAATTCCTAGTTAAATAATATTAATACGAATTAATTATAAATGATATAACATACTTTAACGAATTAAGATTTCGATGTGATTTGTGTTATGATTGGGATTAAGATATTTATTGTAGTCCTATTATTTATAAATTCTCAAATATTACCCATGATATAATATATAATTAAATACTTAACTAATTTAATTAATATAAGATATGTTTGAAATAATAAAGTTCAAATTAAATAAAACAATTCAATTAAATATAAAGTGAGATATACCTTTAATTATTTGAAAAATAAGATACGGATATAAACAAATAGATAAACGTAATAAATATAATATGTAATAAGATGTAAATAAATAATTTGTATAAACATTCTAAGGAAGATCTACTTAATACGTTTATAACATATATATATATATATATATATATATATATATATATAGAGAGAGAGAGAGAGAGAGAGAGAGATAGAGATTTATAAAGACGGTCAATGACGAGAAAAAAACCAAGATTTGTGTCGGGTTTTAATAAAGTAACGTTAATTTAATATTGTATTAAAATATACTAATAATACACACACGCATATATATATATATATATGTAAATATATATTTATATGTAAATGAAATGTTTTACGAGATTTGACAAGAGACACAAACTCCAAGATGTTGGGTTGAATAAACTAATATTTATTTAATAATTAATATTAATTATAATTATAATTAATTCTTTAAAAAACTGAAAAGAAAAGCAAAATAAAAACTGCCTCGGCCCTGATTCGAACCCGGGTAGATGGCCGGCTCGTGAGAACAACCAACACACACACCAGCAACTGGGCTGGTGTGTCTGAATGGTTATAAACCCAGAACAAAAATTTAAAAACATTAGCCCAGAAGAAACCCCCAAGCTTATGAACCCTAAGTTCACAAAATCAATCAATTTGTTATTTTTGGTTTAATAACGTTAGGGCTTCTGCTTTATGAATTAGTACGAACAAGAAGCACCACTTAATTACCTCAACCGATGCAACAATGATGATGAATATTGGTAACAAAGTCACGGACACACCACGATCCAGAACTGATATATGGACGTGATGTTAAAACAATTAATCTTAGGGGTTTAGTTTTTGATGGGTAGAAGGTCGTATATGCAGGTTTAATTGGATTAAAATACTTGTTTAAATGCATAACAGGAAACGGGTTTGAGTCGGCCTAATTAAATAAGCAATATGTATATGTATGATCTATTTAAGAAAATTAAGAACGCATGTGAGTTCGTTATAACCATATATACAATTCAAAATAACCAATTATGTGAAGATTAAGCAACATGATATGATACGGGTTAATTGGATGTGTTTGGATCTGGGTTGGGCTGACGGGTTGTAGATTATGATAATGGGTACTAGTTTGCAATATTTGCATATCAGACCTTAAAGTTTTAAGGTGGAAGCACATTTGATTAATAATTTAAGTTTGGGCTAAAATTGTCATATTTTGAAACTTTTAAATATATAATTAATTAAAAGTAATCTTATAACCAGTAATTAACTCCTTAAACACGAAGAAATTTCCCGAACATATAAATGGGTCGGGTAACGATTATTAAAATAATATGTGAAATATCTGAGTTGTTACAGTCTCCCCTACTATAGGGAATTTCGTCCCGAAATTAAAGGATACTAAAACAAAACCATTACATTTCGAGAAAAAGAAAATTTTAATAATAATTTAAAATTTTATCATAATACAGAACATTAGCCAGTTAAAACAACGCTCCAAATGAAAATCGAATAAGGGCACTTATATATAAGATGTACTTTAGGCGTATCCACTAGGTCCTTATCATCTCTACATTTTTACTGTTGTCCCAACTACTTTCAATTCTATATTAAGACACACAATTGCACGCAATATGATTTCCATGCGAGGATTTCGATAATTATGTAGGTCTCCATAATTACTTAGATCGTCGGATGGTCCACATAACTCGCCCCGTCTTGTGAGTTACAAACACTTGAAAGATATTATTTTTTTAGGACACAATAATCTTAATACGTTTTGGTTATGAACAGAAGATAGTCTATGTGTAGAATATTGATAAAGATGAAATTCATTTTTGAGTTGTTTTAATAAAATATTAAATTTCAAAATATCTTTTGAAAGTATAGTATTGCAAACAGTTGTCTATGGAAAGATAGATTTTATTGTATGAGCATAATCACTTAGAATTTATAAATTTATTAGATTTGAAGTTGTTTAAATCCAAAAATCGAATAAAGATTTCTTATAATATACGATTGAGAAAGGTAAAGTATGTTTAGATCAAAGTGACAAAAACACCTTCATTAATAAAATTAGATATGAATAACTTGATTAATTGGTGCTATAAAAATTTGATTAATTAAAGTTGATTGAACTAAAATATTTTGATTAGGTCACAAAGTAGGGTTTAATAGAGTAAGTTTGGAAATTCAGAGATTGATGAATATGACTGAATCGGGAACACATGTGGCGTAGGTGATTAGGATTTTTATAGTTTTAGCAATTATAGAAAGCTGGCTATAAAATTTGAGCAAACGTCGTAGCATGGGTTTTAGAATTAGACAGCATAGGACGTTAAGGAACGCCTTGTGGTGCGTGGAAAGTATTAACAAGATAATGATATGAGGATTGCATTAAATAGTGATAGTGGCATGTCAAGCATAACGAGTGAATTTTTACGTAAAGTTTCTTGTTTGAGACGCTATGATTTTGCTGAGATTGATTGTTCATTTGATTAATGGCATATAGTTGATGTTTAGACTTGCGTTTGTTATGAGAACAAGTAGGGGGTAAATGAATTGAATTTATTAGCGAAGAAGTTGGTGAACAAGATTACATTTATGTTTTGGAAATTGAGTTGATAATTTAGAGATCGCAGAAGCTATCTCCTTGACTAATATGTGGCCATGAGGCAGTTATAAAAAATAAATGATTGATGTTGTTTGATGTTGACAAAACATCCTATGATTAATCAAGATATGATTAAATGATAAGATTGAATAGCTGTTTAGATTGCAATGAGTTATTGTGTAAAACGAAACTTAGATATTTTATGTTGATGTGTATTCATAACTTAAGGATAAGTTAGTATCTAAATCGATAATCGATGAAAGGCCCCGTCACCGGTAGCCCTACTTTAACGTCGGATTTACTCATAAACACAGTTCTACAATCAGAGTTAATTAAATTTTTTCGCGGAAACGTTAACTTCAACTATTCGTTACAAAATATACAATCTTTTCTTTAAAACCATAGCATAAAACATCATATTTATAACATCATTTCTGCCATCTTCATGCTATCTCTTTAATCTGCTCACCACCATGCATACTAAAAGTCAGCTACGCTGAGTGAGTTCTTGTTAATCAAGCAACTTACCTTACAACCACTACATGCATTATATACGTATCCGAAGACACATAGCCCATTGTCTAACATGTTCACCTTACCACTAAACCACTTAACTGCCCTTTGCGTCTTAGCCACTTGTTTACGGAAGCACATAGAGGCTTACCCTCCCACGCACTCACGTTATGCCACTGTTGGTGCATAATGTCAGTAGTTCATAATCTAGTGTCTGTAATCGAGTCTGTAATGTTTAATTATGTTTTGTATGTTTAAGCGAAGTTACTGACAAGTTCGCTTAACAGGCGAACTTGTTAGTCAAGCGAAGTTATGGACAACTTCGCCTGAACATGCCAGGCGAAGTTATCATGTATTTATATGCCAGCTTAAGGCTTGGTTTAATGTTGGTCGTTTAAGTTAGTTTCAGTAGTTTGAGTTCATTGTAACGTGAGGACGAGAGTCTGTAATAGTGATATTACATCACGTGTTTGAGTTATAGTATATAACGTGTGTTCGGTTATTCGTGTGTTTGTTTGGTTTGTGTTCTATACTCGTAACGATCTACGCAGGGATTCCGCACCTGAGTAGACCGATATATCTCGTGCGATCCGTCCAGGGAACCTACAATTGGTATCAGACTGACAACTTCGCCTATCTCCTAAGTTCGCGTACCTTAAGCGAAGTTAATCATCAGCGAAGTTCTTCAACGAAGTTAATCGGAGGCGAAGTTAAGGCTTAAGCGAAGTTATCCGTAACTTCGCCTACAGTACTTTTCAGAAAAATTTTTTTTTTTTTATTTTTTCGGGTTTCTTACTTTTCGGGAAAGATGTCGTCGATTAACATCTCTGAGTTAGTGAAGATGGAAGTTGAAGCAGGGTCAGCTACTAAGGCCCCAAGATTGCTGAAGGGAACCGATTTCGTTGCATGGAAGGATCGGTTCATACAATATGTCAAGTACCAGGATGCGAAGATGTGGGTATGCATCCAGGATGGTTATATTCCACCAGTTATGGAGTATGAAGGTCGTGATCAAATAAAAAAGTATAGCAAAATGGAAGAAGAAGAGAAAAAGATGTATGAGGCCGAGAGCAAGGCTCATGCTGCTATTACTATGGCTCTTCCACAAGAGATCCTTCATACGTTTAGAAAGTACACATCAGCAAGAGAGCTGTGGGAAGCTCTTGAGAACAGATTTGAAGGGAATGTAGGAATCCGGGCTTCAAAGATAAAATTGCTCAAAACCCAGTTCTCAGTCTTCAAGTATTTGAAGAATGAATATTTAGATGATATTATCACTCGATATTACCATCTGATGACTGAATTGAGCAACTATTCAATTTCCTACCGAGAAGAAGAAATAGTTGAAAAGCTTCTAGATGCTCTCCCACCAAAATGGGAGATGTACACTGTGCTGATGAGGGAAGACAAAGACTTTCCCACATATGATCTAGAAACGGTAGTCAACAAGCTCAGAACCTTTGAGCTTAACATGGTCAGAAAAGAGACACCTACGGATCAGGTTCAAGATCCAGGTATGTATGGAGCTAAAATCACTCGAAGGGAGAGTCGGGCGCAAACTCATCACATGAGGGTCATGTGTCAGTCAACACAAATGGTGATGATTGCTATGTAGCAGGTGGATCGAGTGGTTCTCAACCCCAGGTAAGCAAGAGTAGTTGCTCTCCAAGTATTCCCAGCAACAACTACTCCAAGATGCCTATGAGTGTCAAGTCTGCTGAAGAGCAGTTTGGTCTCTATGCTTCTTTTATTGCTTCCTATGAGAACTACATTCAAGGGAAGGTTGTTGATCCAGCTAAGTTGGATGAAGACTATGACCAGATTGATGCTGATGATCTGGAGGAAATGGATCTGCAATGGCAGATGGCTATGATCGTAAGAAGAGTGAAGCGGTTTATGAGGAAGACCGGGAGAAAGTTTGTCGGTGGGAAGCCAGGGTTTGACAAGGCGAAGGTGAGATGCTACAATTGTCAGCAAAACGGTCACTTTGCAAAGGAATGCAGTAATGAGCGTGTGGAACGAAGTCAGGGTAGGTCTCCATAGCAAAGTGAGGGTAG
Source organism: Bidens hawaiensis (assembly GCF_021521415.1). Classification (NCBI taxonomy): domain Eukaryota; kingdom Viridiplantae; phylum Streptophyta; class Magnoliopsida; order Asterales; family Asteraceae; genus Bidens; species Bidens hawaiensis. The sequence goes on from NW_027500541.1 coordinate 81,139, forward strand.
AAAAGATTATAGTGCCATGATGTCCAGAGAAGATGGTGAATACAACTGGAACCTGCTTTCTAAAGAAACTTTTGAGCAGGCAAATTTGGCAAAGGTAGAAACTGAAGAAAGTGAGAAGGTTACCGGAGAAGAAAAAGCTCTTATGGCAGACGTTAATGACCAGCTCTCCGAGGTATGTTCTAAACTTACATGCTCTAAATGTGAAAACTTGTCTGAGCAATTAGCAACTATAACCGATCAGTATGTTAGGTTGGATGCTGAATTTAAAACCTTAAAAGAAGATCATCATTTTACAAAAGCAAGAGAAAATAGCTATAAAGTCAAAATAAAAGCTTGCGAAAAAGATGTTAAAAGTTTAAAAACAAAACTTGCTGAAAAAATTGAAGTGATTGATTTAAGTTATGAAGTTTTGGAAGAAAAAACCAAACTAATTGCTGATAGAGAAAAACAGATTGCTGATCACCAGGTAAAAGTGGTGGAACTGAATAGAAAACTAGAGCAGTTCAGAAATTCTTCTGCTATTCTTGATCACCTTGTTAGTGATCAAGGTTCCTCTGCTAAGAGAGGAGGAATCGGTTATCATGAGGTTCCACCACCTTATAATCACAATTACACTTTTAACCCTAGTGTTTAGAAATCTGTTGATTTTGAGGTTGCTCAGACAGTACCAGTTAAAATAACTTGTAAAGAACCAAATGTTAGTAGAGGCGAAACAAGTTCGCCTGTTTCAAGTGTTAAAATTTCTGATCCAAGTCCAGTCTCATCGGATTCGGATAAGTCATCCGAGTCTGGTAAGGCAAAAGATGAGGTGGTATTACCCAATGGTGGAGAGAAAGATAAGACGAATAAAAAGAGTACTCCACTAAACCTGTACGTCCCACCATATGTGAGACGAACGGGCGGTAATAAAGCCTCGACATCTAAAACACCGGTTGATAAAAAGGTTGTGCATAGATGTTGCTTTAGGTGTAATCAATTAGGGCACCTAGTTGCAGATTGTCCTTTGAAGCAGCGATTCAGAGGTGTAAGGCATACTAAAACTGAGAATAAGCCTAATTGTAATTATCATGCTGCTAAAAATGAAAACCATTTAAAATTCAAAAATGTGACTAATTCAGGTTTTCATAGAAACAAATTTCAGTTTTACACTGCTAATAACCAAACTACAAACTATAATTCTTTCAATTCACTAAGGTTTGGTAGGCCTCACAATCAATCTACAAGGAGGTATCCTAGTAGGACTTACAGGAATTATCAAGATACTAACTTTGGAAAGCCAAAGTTTGGGATGTATAGATCCAAGACCAATTGGTCTTGGGTCCCTAAATTCTAATCTTTTGCTTTATTGTGCAGGAACAGTTGAACAGGGCTGCCAACAATCTTTGGGTTGTAGATAGCGGCTATTCCCGGCACATGACGGGTAACAAATACTTGTTACACGATTTGAAACCTGTTCAAGGAGGGAGAGTGAGCTTTGCCGATGAAAGTGGTGGCAAGATTACTGGAATGGGAACGGTGTCGAACGGAAAGATGACATTGGAGAAAGTTAACTTTGTAGAAGAATTGAAGCACAATCTGCTGAGTGTGTCACAGATCTGTGATAAGGAGTACACCGTTCATTTTACAAAGAATGAGGCGATTGTGTTGAAACCTGGTTTTCAGATACCAGAGGAGTGGATTGTGATGAAGGCTCCACGTGAAAGAAATACATATATTATGGATATGAGATCAACTGAAATGGCCACGGCAGAATCATGCCTTATGACAAAAGCGAGTGAATCAGAGTCCGAATTGTGGCATAGGAGATTGGGGCACATTCATCTTCGGAAGATGAACCACATTGTCAGGAATGGACTTTGCTGGGCGTTCCCTTGAAGAATTTCAATTTTGAAGATAAATGTATAGCGTGCAAGAAGGGAAAGCAGCACAAGAAATCCCATCTCACCAAGAAAGTCAATTCAATTGCCAGTACCCTAGAATTGCTTCACATGGATCTCTTCGGTCCCGTGAATGCAAAAAGTCTAGGAGGTACTTCTTACTTCTTGGTGATCACTGATGACTACTCACGATATTCGTGGGTATATTTCCTGAAATCAAAAGACGAAACGGCTTAGATGGTGAAGAATTTGATTACCAAAGTTGAGAACGTTATGGATAAAAGGGTTAAGTTCATCTAGAGTGACAATGGAACGGAGTTCAAGAATTTTGAGATGGAGATCTTCTGCCTTCAGAGAGGGATTGAACACCAATACAGCGCTCCGTATACACCACAACAGAATGGAGTGGCTGAAAGGAAGAACATAACATTAATTGAAGGAGCCAGAACAATGCTGGCTGATTCAAAGCTTCCTGTGGTGTTTTGGGCTGAAGCTGTTGCTACAGCCTGTTATGTTCTGAATAGAGTCTTAACTGTTAAAAGACTTGGTAAAACGTGTTATGAGCTTATGCATGGGAGAAAGCCCAACTTGAATGGTCTTGAACCATTCGGGTCCCCTTGTTCGATTTTAAAGACAAATTCTAAATTTGGTGAAGTAGCCGATGAAGGAATCTTAGTCGGTTATGTTGTTGGGACTCCCAACAGACGTGTCTTTAATACATCGACCAGCAAGGTTAAGGTGGTGTGTAACACCGATATCACAAGTTACCAACCGCCAAAACCAAGCAACGGACCTGCTGAGTTTTTCGACTATGTTAAACTTTTTAAGTCTTTTAACATACCGTATTTGGATGTTGCTGAAGAAGAAGAGAGAGTTGCTACGAAGATGATCCTTGATGAGGAAGAAAACCTATTGCAAACACAGCTGATCGATAAATGTCAACCTTCCTCATCAAATGCTGCCGATACCCCTGCTACCTCGACTGAAGAAGAATTTTTCAATCCGTTTCACTCTCAGCATGAAACAACCATTGACGAGCTCTCTTCTAACTTGGAAGACAATTTGCATGTCGGTTCTGTTCCGACCATGAGAATTCATAAAGATCACCCTTTGGAGAATGTGATTGGTGATGTGTCCTCCGGTGCACAAACAAGACGTAGTTTGAATGAGCACACATGTGTTTACACAAGCATCAAGGAGACAGGGATAATCAACGAATGCTTGTGCACCTGCTTTATCAGCCAGATTGAACCGAAGAATTATCAAATGGCTCTCAAGGACAGCTCGTGGGTCGAAGCTCTGCAAGAAGAGTTGGCTCAATTCAAGAAAATGGAAGTTTGGACTTTGGTTGAAAAACCGAAGCATGTGCATGCGATAGGCACAAAATGGGTGTTTAAGTGCAAGAGAGATGAGAAAGGGATTATCATAAGAAACAAGGCGAGGCTAGTCGTTAAAGGTTTTAATCAACAAGAGGGGATTGATTATAATGAAGTGTTCGCTCCTGTCGCAAGGTTGGAAGCCATTAGATTGTTTTTGGCATTCGCTGCTTATAAGAAGATGAAGGTATTTCAGTTGGATGTGAAGAGTGCGTTTCTGAATGGGAAAGTTGATGAGGTAGTGTATGTTGAGCAACCTCCGGGTTTTCCTAACCCAGACTTTCCTGATCACGTGTACAAGTTAAGCAAGGCATTGTATGGACTACATCAGGCACCTCGTGCCTGGTATTCAACTTTATCAAATTACTTGCTTGAAAATGGGTTTGAAAGAGGGAAGATAGATAGCACATTGTTCTTCAAGAGAGAAGGAAGCGACTTCCTGCTGGTGCAAGTCTACGTGGATGACATTATCTTTGCTGCATCTAAAGTCTCCATGTGTCAGGAGTTTGAGGCCGTCATGAAGAAAAGGTTTGAAATGAGGGCTATGGGTGAACTAACTTTCTTTTTAGGATTGCAGGTTGATCAGACGAAGGATGGGATGTTCATTCATCAGACCAAATATGTCCATGATGTGCTCAAAACGCTTCAAGATGGAGGACAGCACTCCATTCGACACTCCAATCTGCGTCAATCACAAATTGGGTGCTGAGTCAGATGGTGATGCAGATGTGGACCCAACTCAGTATCGGGCTATTATAGGTTCTTTAATGTACTTAACTGCTTCTAGGCCTGATAAAATGTTTGCTGTTTGTCTTTATGCTCGTTTTCAGGCAAACCCAAAGGAATCTCACATGAAGGGTGTGAAGAGGATCTTGTGGTATCTCAAGGGCAAACCGAAGCTGGGGTTGTGGTACCCAAGAGTCGGAGACTTGGAGCTAGTAGCTTACACAGATTCTGATTATGGAGGGTGCAATCAGAGTCGGAAGTCAACAACTGGAGGATGTCAGTTTCTTGGTGGCAGATTGGTGTCGTGGCAATGCAAGAAGCAGACTTCAGTCGCAATTTCAACCTGTGAAGCAGAATACATGGCAGCATCCAACTGCTACTCCCAGGTTCTTTGGATTCAACAACAGTTGCGCGACTATGGTCTGAATTTCTTACTTACTCCTATTTGCATTGATAACACAGCTGCTATCTCAGTAACTAACAATCCCGTGAAGCATAGTAAAACTAAACATATTGACATACGTCATCATTTTATACGGGAATGTGCTGAGAAGAAACTGATTGTGCTTGAAAAGGTGGATACGCTTGATAATTTCGCTGATCTTTATACTAAAGCGTTTGACAAAACAAGATTTCAAAACCTTATCGAGCTGAATGGGATGATCAATCCCGAGTAACCATGCTTTTCATATTACATTTAAAAAAAAAAAAAAAAAAAAGTCACTAACGCTTAAAAATATGTCGGTTGCCTCAGTTTGAAGGACTTGTCTTCGGATATGTTTTGGTCCTCATTCTCTACTTGTAGAATTTGAGGATAGCCATTAACCAAAGGACTGAAAGTGACCGGGGCGGTTTATGATGAGTTTTCATTCTTTCGCTTAAAAGTAGTCGATCGTATTAATTAGTTATAAGGACACATACTAGTATGTGGTCGGTCCAGCTGATCCATTGGATCTTCGGGATAGCCGTTTACCTGAAGACTTTGTTTTGGTCGGGGCGATTAATGTTAAAATTTTTAAAGGGAAACGAAATTATTTTTCAAGTCTGCTACTTCGTAAGAAGTTCGTTTGCTATGTTTAACAGAAAATTGATCCAACCTTGGAAAATGATAGATATACTGATTCTGTGTGCTTAACTAGTGAAGTTATTAGGCTTAAAAGGCTTTAGGACAGTTATTGTATGTCATGGTAGCTTTTTATGGTGCGTAAAAGTAGATGTGATACAAACTAAATCTACTTGATTTTACGTGGAAACTCCTTACGAGTTTTGCATGTCTTCATATATATCTTTCCGAATGATAGGCAGAAAAGCGATTACCCAGTCATACACGAGCCCGTAAGTGTTCTGATTCCCGTGAAGATAGCGTTTCAAGAAACTGCAGTGATCCAGATTTGGGACTTGCAGTTATTCACTACTCTGAAGTCTATGTAAATGTTTATCATAAAAAAAAAAAAAAAAAAAAAAATTGTGAGTTATTGAAACATTCTATAGCTGAAAATGTCAAGACTTCTCAATCATGGAGTAAGAGAGAGAACGGGAATCAGATGAAGAGTACTTACAAACTTAATCAGACACTATGGGTCGAGGTCAATTCGGGGTGACTTGGGGAAAGCCAAATGCGCTTTGAGAATAGATAGGAGGCATCAAAAATTTCTGAGTTGTTGCCCACTTAAATTTTGAGGCATAATTGAACCTAACTCGTATCACAGAAACGATGAAAACCATCTTAAGTTATTTACCTGCTTACAACCTGTCTCTATATGTCATAATACAGCTAAACACGGATCTATGTGACAGTCACGTAGTTAGTATGATTCCTGTTCGGATCTTTTCTAAAACGTAGTAGTCCCTATCGAGACTGAAATTTAATCCCTTATACTTTAATTGTTATAAGTTTTCTTTTTATGTAGTTGTATGCTTTTATAAATGGTTATTTGGACTTGATCGTGTCATTTAATTCTTAAAGGGAAGTTTTAAAACTTAATTGCAAAATGATTCAAATTATAAGGTTTGATTTTGTAAATATAGGCGATGTTGTTAAACAGGCGAACTTGTGCATAACTTCGCCTAGGCGAAGTTAACCATAACTTCGCTTGTATAACAGCGCCCCTATATAAGGATTTTCAAAGGTCAATCATTCATTATTCTTAAATATCAGCGAACTTATTCTCTCTGAAATTTCAGCGAACTTATCGATCAATTTGTCAATCATCTTTGTTTTCTTTCTTCGATTTCAAACCGATTTAAAGGTGGTTGGGTCATTACATCGTGTTATCTGTTCTTTGATGTTAATCTAAGGTTGTTTCGATAACCGGTTAATAACCTCGGCCGATCGATCCTTAAACCCGATTTCAAACCTTGTTTTCACGTGGTCATGTACAACCTGGTCGTCTAGTTATCCTTAAAAACTTGTGTTTCAGAGTCCTAAATCTCCACAATCGTTAAATTCGCCAACAGCACGTCGTTCGAAATCCTTACTGTCGCCGATTCAGATTCAGGCGAACTTAAGGTTTAGGCGAAGTTATCTGTAACATCGCCTGAGGCTCAACTTCGCATGAGGCGATGTTGTGGTGAGGCGAAGTTATCATTAACTTCGCCTGGACCTTTTAATTTTTAATTATTAGCCGAACTTAAAGATTAAGCAAAGTTGTTCCTAACTTCGCCCCAACTTTAACTTCGCCTATACAGATTTTATCACAACTTCGCACTTGGTAACAAGCGAACTTGTGGTACGCCTTAATGTTTATCTAACTTGGTTCGTTTGTTGCAGATATGGCTGCAGTAGCAGGTGCTGGAGGTGCTGGAGGTGACGATGGAGATAATCAGAGACAATTCTTCCCGGGTCACAACTTGTTCATCACCTTAGACCCGGAAGCGAGTGGTGTGGAGGATTACCGTGAGATAATCACATTCCTCCTTCGCTCGAGGATATTCCACGCTATCACGACGACTCTGCCGATATCCTTACCCAATATCGAGGATTTCTGGCAGACTGTGGAATACGATTGCCGCGTTGAGCCCCGGTTATGCGAGCAACCGTCAACAATCAAGAGGTTCAGTTCTCATCTGAACAGATACGGGTGGCTTTACGGTTCGGTGAGGAGACTAGGGATGACCCTACAGAGTTTGTGGCTCCGTTCCGTGATGGGGCGTTTCTCCGAATAGGCTATTCTGGTCCATTAGGTCATACTCAGAGGAGGAAGGGTTTCCTACTCGATCAGTGGCGCTTCCTCACGCACGTAATGATTGTCTGCATGTCAGGGAGGAAGGCGGGCACTGACGGGATGGGTGCGACCATGCAGTCCGCAATGACTGCTCTGACTTATAACAAACGTTATAGCTTCAGTCAGACGGTCTTTTATGAGATCGATAGACAGAGGAGAGCGATGGCTCGTGAGAGGTTCATCATGTATCCAAGATTCATTCAGATGATCTTGAATCATGTTGCTCCCACGTTGCCTCAACGACGTCCAATACGATACGTGGAGAATGTGAGCAAACGTATCTTCGCTCAATGCCGCACATCCAGTGCGAGGAGCAAGCCTGAACTGCGTCCAAGGCATACTCCACTCTTTGGGTACTTAATAAACCCGGGGTATGTGCCAGCTCGTGGGGATGAGTTCAGAGACCCTCAACCACGACAGGTAGGAGCACCTCGAGATGTACCTGCTGTGCCTGTTGTGTCGGCTGAGGAGGATGTAGACCTTGATGCTGCATTTGGCGGCCAAGGTTTCTTCGACATGGACCGGTTTGATCGGCAAGAGAGGTGCAGGTCTCTGCTGCACAGGTTCGGGAAGTGAATGTTACTAGAGCAGCTACGACGATGGCTGACTCAGATATTGATGATGTTATGGATGAGGCGAGAAGGATGTCACACCCGGCCCTGAACGGCGGAAACAGCCGGGCGCGCGCGAGTGGGGATTGATACTTAAGCACGGGCCATTGCAAACATTCAAGATAAGATTTTCATTGCGCATGAAATGTTTAATACAAATACATTACATTGTTTAAAAATTACATAAAATCATCCAAGTATAAAAACTGTCGAAGATTTCCACGCCATATCCCCTTGCGCGGCGAGAACAACCACGCGCATCGAAGGGATAGAACTAAAATCTTCCAAAATCTAGTTTTAGATGTTCAGCGTGAGGTGCTCTAAGTGTGACTCCATGCGCTACTTAGTTATCTCCTGAAAGACACGTAAAACATTTGAATCAGTATAACTGAGTGAGTTTCACAAGTTTTAGTAACTTGATAAATCGTATTGCATCATAATCTTGATAAAAATCATTCTGAAACATAATTCTGATAGCATCATTAAAACACATGCTTGGTAAAACATAGTTCTATCAACACCTTCTGATAAAATCGTTCCGCGGGTTACGCGCGAACATTTCTGGGAACTGTGCTCGTCTGTGTAAGTGGCGCTGCCACTACGAGCGAAATAAGTAATACCGTCCCACGGGTTGCGCGTGGACATTTCTGAAAAGCCGTGCTCGTCTGTGTAAGTGGCGCTGCCACTACGAGCGAATAATACTGTAATACCATCCCGCGGGTTACGCGCGGACGTTGTGCCGGAAAACAAGGCACTCGTCTGCGTAAGAGGAGCGACCTCTACAAGCGGGCTCAAACCCATTGTACTGCCCCATGACCATACTAGGCACTCGTCTGTGTAAGAGGTGCGACCCCTACGAGTGGGCGGATCAAACCAGCAGTCCCTACCCTTAGAGTTCCAATGGTAAAGTGATCACTTACTCGAATTCTGGCGCACATACATCGTAAACCATAGATAACCGTTTGCATTGCTCATCATGAAACATAATTTAAACACAATCGTTTGCATAACTTGTAAGTATAAACATGATAAATCGTAATTTAAGTACGTGTCCCTCGCCCCGAAAACAGTTTAAAAATAGTGAAAACAGTGAAAATAGGGGCTGTGAGACTCACCTGTGGTTCTTGTTAAGGGATTAATCGAGATTCGGGTTTTCTTGGTGTTGGCCTCGGAATTGAAGGGCTAGAATACGATTAAATAACATGGAGTATATATATTAAGATCAAGAATTGGGAGAATATAAGGGTTGAAAGCAGATCTTAAGGTTATATTCTTGGCTTACCTGATAACAGGATCGGAAACGAAAACAATCGGATGCTTGGGAGATGATTAGTGCAAGTTGCAGTTTTTAAGAGAGAAGTTGAAGTGTGTTTGGGTGATAACTTAGGTTACATATTTATAGGCAAACTCAAGGGAACACAATCCCTTGCTTTAGGGGATTGTAATCTTTTCATATCTAGGTGTAATGATGATAAAGTATGGAAATTATTATTATTTATTTAAGAGTGGAGTAGTGGATAAAAGATTTTGATTTGATTTGGTCAGGACATGCAGGTCTGGGGTTGGTGAGAATAGGGTGGCTGACAGTTGACTTTTCATGTTACAGTGTGCTTTTTCAGGTACTTTTGTCAGTGTACAGTAAAAAGTGGAAAATCTCTGAAACACGCTACTGTTTCCTTTTGGGCGGGAGTAATCTCCTTACGTCTGGAGAATAGACTCAGTGTTCTGTGCGTATCACTTTGTGCGCATAGCTTTCTGCGTGAAGGACATTTCTTTGCTGCGGGTAGG
>NW_027500542.1:0-78300 GCF_021521415.1 Bidens hawaiensis
AAGGACCTCCGAGTTACAAGGAAATAGAAAAGACAAGACCTTGTCTTTCTCTTCTACTTTTTTCTTGTAGAAATGATGGAATAAGTTGGTGTATTTAATTACAACCCATCAATCAATTATCAACCGTCCATAAATTTTCAACTAATAAAGATAATTCCTATGTTCATGAATCCATGATTAGCAGCTTTGTTACTTTCTAGTTCACACATTTGAGTGACCATAATGTCACACACTCGTGTTACATTTTCTTATTGAATTCCATAATAACCTATTTAGCTGTTTATAATCATAGGTCACCGTTTTGTTTAAACTTATCAGGTTAACCGTTCCAGCTTCTGATCAATGAGGTGTCGAGAAGCGTAAGCCATTTTTATTCACGCTTTTCTTTGATTATTGAGACAATGCCAAAAAAAGATATGCAAAATTGACGATAAACTCACATGTTCAAGCATGTTACTAAATAGACTTGATCTTCAAACATATAACGTGTCTTAGTGTCATCTATTTCTTAGAGTATATGCAATGGAAAGCTTCAAAAATGTCTCAACACACCATGCTTATCGGTGACCGCAACTTCACAAAAAAGGGCTCCAAAGCATCCTTCTCTCTTCCCCTCTCACATAATCTTTTAGGTGTATTTTAGCAAAAAAAAAATAAAGACGAAGGTTTTCTTTCTTCTCTACTTCTCATAGCAGTCGCATCTTCTCCCTCTCATTCACATGAGCTCCAAAACACCAAGAAAAGTAGAAAACATGCATTGAGATGCTACTACGTACATATTAAACTGATAAAATAACACTAGTTACTTAGAAGGAACATATTAATAGCGGTGAGGTGTATTTATGGACTCTGGTGCATAAAGTCAGCTCTCTTAACATTTGGCCAAATAATCACGAAAAATATTTGAACAAAAATTGTTCCAAAGCTAACCCGTACAAAAGGAGTCACAGTTTTGTTCTGAACGACAAGCTTGTAGCGACAAATAAGATTTTTCTTAAGCTTACATGGTCATATTTCGAATACTTTTAAAACCAACAATTAGCCTAATTACATCAAGAGATTAGTCGTTTTTTCTCTTCAAGTTGTTAGTGATATCAGCAAGGAAGTAAAGCAGTAAAGCTATAGAGTTAATGAGCCAATAAATAATAAATAAACCAAATCAAGAATAGGACACTCTTTACCAAATTGATGTCAACTTTTTATATTATCATGTCTACCCACATGCTCCACAACCATATAAAGTAAACTCTTAATTGCACTTCCTTTCTTTTATCAAATCAAACATCTCTAAGTGACAAAGCAAACTATGAGTTGAGATTTCATCATCTCTGTCCCTCTTATTATATGTACTCCAATAATTATTTTAAATGTGTGTACTTTGTAAATGCAATACTATATATCTATAATGTGTGTGTGCGCGCGTTAATTTATAATCTAAAACGCAATCAGACAATGTTAGATGCGTTAACATGTTTTTTGGTTAGCTTTTTCTTAACTGTTCAAAATAAAAAAACAAACTAATCACGGGTTTCTTCTTGTTCCATAGAGCATCTTGTCATCGGTATAACGTGTACTAGAATAGAGGCAGATTCTTAACTTCAACACTAATCTTATAGCAGTACCTTGGAATCAAGGTGTATGTATAGATTAGAAAATAGGCTTTTGTATACAGCAATTCACTCATACATAATGTCCATTCGTTCCCACCCTTTTTTTTTTTGCTTTTCTTTTGATGCATTTCTTTACATGCTTATAGGGATATTTATAGGCATGATTTATTGACGCGTTCACACACACATATATACACGCATATGTATACAATAACGGGTTGAAACGAGAATCACAAAATATACTAAAAATCATTATGATTTTATTTTATTTATGGGCGAATATATAGATTCACAAGTGAGTACACTACAATTTTATTAGTTATATTTAATTTATTAGTGTTTTATTACTAGGTCTTTTTTAGCGTGTGGCCTATATATATGCTTAAACTAGATTTCTCTAAGGTTTATATGTTTGCTAAGGGTCCATTCATTTTTATATGTTATCAATTCAGTTTTATATGTTATCAGACTTAAGTCTCCAGCTTTGACACGAATCCTAGATTGGGTGACGTCGTCCTCTCCCTTTCCCGTGAAGAAAACATGTTTCTGTCCATGTTCTTGTTTTCAGTAACCTTATTCATTCATCCGATCAGGGCATATGTATTCGAAAGCTAACACACACTATCCCGATCAAGGCTTATATCGATCTAAAACGCAATCAGACAATGTTAGATGCGTTGACATGTTCTCTTGTTAGCTTTTTTCTAACTGTTCAAAATAACATACATAATCACGGGGTTCTTCTTGTTCCATAAAGCATCTTGTCATTGGTATAATGTATATCAGTATATCTATAATAGAGGTAGATTCTTAACTTGAACACTAATCTTATTGTTGTACCTTAGAATCAAGGTGTATGTATAGATTAGAAGATAGGCTTTTGTTTACAACAGTTCACTCATACATAAGTGCATAACACATAATGTCCATTCATACCCACCGTTTTTTCTATTCTTATGGTGCATTTCTGTACATGTTTATAGGGATATTTATAGGCGTGATTTGATGACGCGTTCACACACACATATGACATACATGCACATGTATAGAGTAAAGGGTTGAAACAAGAACTGCAAAATATACTGAAAATCATTATGATTTATTTTTGCTTGCTCGATGAAAATTATTATATCGCGGAATACCAAGACTCGCTTGAAGATTACTAAGGTCAAAAAGTCGCGCTTAAGAAAGAAAAAACTAAAGCATGCTCGAAGACAAATTTACTTATCTAATTTGATATCTGGATTTTTTTTTTGTGTATATAATAATTTTCATGAGCTAACATAATCAAATTGTACTTTTAATTCTGGTTTCCTATATATTATTGTAACTATTCATTTAAGTGAGCTCTGTTCATGCAAAACTTACCATCATGCTTATGCAAATTGATATTTTCTTGTGTGGTGTCTATTTTTTTTTCTTTTCTTTTGTAGTTAGCTGGACACTAATCACACTATTAATATACATCCTCCAAATTAAGAAGTGTCAATTATAGTTATCAGTGTTTTATTAACGGGTTTAATTAGTATATGATTCCTATGTTGATCAATTCCTAATGGTGATAATGGAAAACATGAATAATAAACATCTAATTATATATTTACCTGTTATAGCATGGAGAGTACTAACCGCATCGGAGAAGGATGTAGACGACATAGTTGTCAGCTTGATCGAGTTCCCCTTTAGGATGTATAGTTAAGGATGATGTTAGGGTTCTTGAGGGGAACCCGATTTAGGAGAGAGGAAGCACACAAATTGTTATGTGTGTGTAATTAGGTTATTATGTTAATATTTATCTCTCTATATATACACCCAAGGGGAAACTCTTTATTAGTTAATTATAGGTAATATGGCTCATCAACAATTACCAAACTAATATATAATAAGGTATAGTTAATATTTTGATCTATTATAATATAAATTATTATAATGGCCATATATAAATATATATATATAATTATATATTTAGTCTTACATTCTCCCACTTGGCCGAGTAATCATTTATTATGAGTATTAGATAAGCCTGATCAGGAGTTAACACTCATTTTAGGTTTAAACTTAAACTGGAGCAGAGAAATACAGTCATTGAATTGAACATCAGCTCAAGACCCCCATTAATCATACTGCAGTCCTTATTTAAAACCTAAGTAGTTATGATCAAAATTTTCAAGTAAGCCCTTCAAACGTTTGATTTGTATAATAATTTGTCTATATGTCATTATGCATGCAGAAATATTAAGAGACATACAAAATCAAAACTGATGAGGAAAATTAATATTTAATCATTCATACTACGATATGCAGTTGTACGCGGTCATTAATAAACCCCTCATGATTATAAGCGCTTTCATAATACTTATGGGTAATAGACCTTTAGTTATAGGATCCTTAAGCATATCATGAATGTATTCGGTATGAAAATTTAGATTCCTCAATTCGTTCATAAACGAATAATTAATTTCATATCAAAATTTAATGCAACACCTCTCAAACTGTTACTGTTTGAGAAAACATGGTAGCTGACTTTATCACAATTAGTCTTCAATATATAATTTATCTGGAGTTTAATATAACTTATGAGTCCACTAATAAATACTCAACAACATTTATTGACAACAACGTTGTAATTAATCAACATATTATGTCGTTATGACTTAAGTTGTTGTTATCAGTTCATTATGACTCCTCCATGAGAGAGATTTATCTACTGACATAATAATATATCCCGAAAATTACATTTTCTTATCTCTGAATATGACAAAGTTTAGAGTAATATACCGGTTTGAATTCTCACTTCTTCTTTTAAATTATAGTCTTTCGTTTCTTTTAAAGATATTTTAATACTCTTTTAGATGTTTCACATTAATCTAGGCATATCGAGTGTGTTACAATTTTGAGTAATATCTGAACGAGTATAGACTTGAACCTACATAAGGCTTCTACTTAATGAAGCATAAGGTAATCATCTCAATGATCCTATTAGCCTCTAAATAGAGCAATATTGTTTGCTACATGTGTAAGGACCCATTTAAGATAAAACTTATAGAACAAAACTAATGTCCCTTTGGGTCTATTTCAGAATTTTATGATATTTATTATGTAAGGGATATCTTTGAGATATTTCATATCAAGGTGTGTGAACAATGCTTTGACTTATGTAACATATACTTGTCAGGAGAATGTCATCTATATAAGGACAAGTTTGTTTTTAGTTGCTCCCACTCATCTTGAGGTAGGTACATTAATCCACTAGGTTTTTGATGAAAATAATTGTATAAAGATTTCACATTTTGATGTTTGCTTTAACCCATATATGGATTTTATTGACTTATAGACTAAATGTTCTTTAACCTTCATAACCTTCAGTTTATAACTTTTAGGTTGTGTTATGAACATATAAGTATCTAAGTAAATTGTTAGGGAAAGTTGTTCTAATGTAGCTCTTAACTATTATAAGCTACTAGAACAATAATGTTACTTAAAGAAATCTTTTGTAATATATGTAAGAAGATTCTTTGATAGTTGATTTCTCCTTGAATATAACCTTTAACAATCAATCATGCTTCTTTGTGTCTTAACATTTGTGTTAGGATTTAATTTAGTTATGAACACCCTTAGGTGTTTCAACAAAATCTTAAACGTTATTCTGACTTATGAAGTTTAGTTTAATTTGCTAATAATAGCTTTATTCCATTTAGAATATTGATTGTTTTAATGGTAAGGGGTATGATCATTAAACTTCCAACATCCATTTCAACTTTAGTTAGGGAGCTTACACAATCATCAAAGTTAGTAGGCTAGATGACCTCCTGGGTTGATTATTGGTTTTATTTGAAGTTTCAGTTTTATGAATTAGCTCTTAGTTAGGTTGCTATCATTTTCAGGATTCTAAGTGTGTAAGAGTTGGTACAGTATGGTGTACAAGAGGTGTAATTGGAGTTAAATTTGGAGTAAAATTTAATGACTCTCTTCCCCCTGCCTCTTGTACTTTTGCCAAGTCATTATAAGGACTTTTACTGCTCCCACTGACCTTAGAAACCGTTAGGAAATTAGCATGCTTAGGGTCTATATTTATAGACCAATAGATTCTAACAGAGAAACAAGTTAATAATATAAGTTGTTGGAGTTTCTCTTGTTGAGGATTAGTTTAGTAAGAAATCCGAATTTGCCCACTTTAAGCAACAATGAAACTTTTGTAAGAGATTGTAAATTCTAAAGAGATAAGTTTAGATAGAATAGTGCTGTTATGGAGCAGTGTCTTGTACAAGAGATGTAATTGAGATAATATAAAGTTTTCACTCCCCCACCTCTTGCAAATCTTGTAAGTTATGATTGAGACACTTAAGGCTCCCACTGATCTTTAATATCTCTAGGAAAAATACAAGAGAAGTTTCACTGATGTACGTGACATGGGAATCTGTTATATAATATATATATATATATATATATATGTTAGACTTGATTTGATTTCATTTACGTCCAGATGTCATAGTAAACTTAGGGACATATTAGAAAAAATCGTATTATGTATATATGAATGGATCTCTTTAAGACCGCGGATCATAGAAGACAGTTTGGATACAAGTAAATAGCCTTTTAAATGATAAAGAATTATGTCTGAATATTCCATTTGAATAAATTCCACGAATGTAAGTGAAATATAACTTCTGGTGGACCCATACTTATTTCTTAAGCCAAGTAATGTTTAGGGCACCTAACACATGATTTAAATCACTAAGAATAAGATTATGAAAAATCACCCTCGTCAACAGTGTCATGATTTCTCATGAAATTTGGTTTTAATGGATGAATTTTATAGGTCTCATTTGTCTTTTGTTAAATTTTTATTTGTATGATAACAAAAGTTGTGAAAGTATATAATATCATCTAGTTCTATTTTATAAATGTTTCAATCCAGATATTGATAACAAATAATATGCGAGTTTAAGATAAGAGTGAATTTATGTTGGCTATGCAAACCTCATAACTGTCATATTGTAGCTTAAATATGATACTAAATTCTGATTAATTTCTAGAATATTTAAGGTATCATATAGCATAATTAGAAGACAGTTTTTATGGTTATAATAGATTTAACATTTAAATTTTGTCACTAACACTCATGTTAGTTATTTGATGATATCAGTAAAGAAACTTATAGAACTAGACTCAACCTATCATGTATTAATTGGAATATTAGGATTAGCAGACTTAAATATCATTAAAATACGACTACGGTTTTAGCCAGATATTCTTTCGAATTATGGATAGCCTTGTTACTTATGCCTAATATAATGACATATTTTTACAATGAGACTTCTCCTTAGAGAACATAAAGCTGAAAGTAATACTTGTATTTTGTCAATGAACATTAGAATTATCCTTTTTATGGTTGTAGTGGTAGTGAGTTGAATAACATCTTATGTTCCACTGTCATATTCTTTTCTTTTACATGTGTTGCTAATCAACATACTCGTTTTTCCTTTTGTACTTGTGAGTGTTATAGTTGATTTTTAAGGCAACAAATTGTAAAAATAGAAAATTTTAGTATGTAATGCATAAGAAAAGTGTACTTATTTCCATGTGTGAGCCCTTAATTTTTATGGGTCATGGTACTGTACATTATGATGTATTCGGTAATGTCATTTAACCTTATATTTAGAATTTTCAAGGAACACATGCATCTTATGAGTTATTTTAATTATTTAATAGATATTAGATTAGTTTTAGGAAAAACTAAATCTAGGATAACTCTATTTGATATCATGAGTTTATTGATTATCATAAGAGACATTATGTTTGACTCATCCCATTTTTTCATGCTCTAGGTTTCTTATTTATTACTATTATTAGGAGCAACAAGATGGTCATCTCTTGAGGATAATCAAAAAACGAGAAGAGCTAAAAGTTAATGAAACTCTTTATGAAGCAAAACATATTTGGGTTTGAGATTAGAGTGGATTATTTGAATGAGATAATTATTTATAGAAGAAAATTATAGTGAGTAATGTTATGGGATACTAATATAATACATATTAAAATTTATGATCATTAGATTAATGAATGATCATTAATGTGAGGATCATTATATTTTATTGAAGATGCGATATGTCTATTATTAACATCAAACTAATAGACTATAATTAAAAGTTCTACTTAAACAAAAAATAAATCACCTTTGGGCAGAATTAAAATTTATTTAAGTGTATGTGTGCCAAACAATTGTAACACATCACCTTTGGGCAGAAGTGAGACAATAATTTTAATTAGGCACGAGTTAACTTTGCTAGATATAAATGTAACACATCACCTTTGGGCAGAAATGAGACATTTAAATCATGTAAGCAAAATTAACAAAGCTTTGTAATTAGACTTGAATGAGGAGTAGATGTGTAACACATCACCTTTGGGCAGAAGTGGCACATCAAAATTCATTCAAGTAAAGCTTTTATGTTTTGTAAAAGTTTTAAGAATTTACAAAACATTTAATTAGTTAATAATAACCTGCTTGGATTAGAAAAGTTTTGGTTTTCGGTTTTGTAATGAGTTCTCGATTCTAGTAATAAGTTCTCGGTCAAATTATGAGTTCACAGTTTTATTGGGTTTTCGGTTTTTAATAAGTTTTTGGTTTTTAATGGGATCTCGGTTTTAATGAGATTTCGGTTTTGATGAAATCTCAGTTTGACCGAGATTTCGGTAAGCATTAAAATCCAAAAATTATTTAAAGTAATAATATTTTGGTTCAAATTGTCAGAGATTAATTTTATCTCTAAGATTTCTTTGATTTTGAAATTTATATTCTTAATAATCATTCAGATTTCAAAAAATCTTTTGAGATTTGTTTTCAATTATTTTAGGAAAAAACACAATCATAATCTAAGTTTTAACCAAAATATGCATTATTTTCAAAAACCCCATGATGAACACGAAGAACATCACCGAAAACCATAAATTTTTTAACATGTTTTTAATGTGAAATCGGGTTCTAAAGATTTAAACAGTTTATTTATAAACCAATTTCAATGAGCACAAACATAAAAAAAATCAAAATTAGGTTTTATCAAACATTAGATTCAAGTCTTCCGGTTTAAATCCAGATTTAATGGAAAACCATGAAGAATCGATTAAACAACATCGCTCTGATACCACATGTTGATCAATTCCTCATGGTGATAATAGAAAACATGAATAATATGATAAATCTATAATTATATGTTTACCTGTTATAGCATGGAGAGTACTAACCGCATCGGAGAAAGATGTAGACGACATAGTTGTCATCTTGATCGAGTTCCCCTTTAGGATGTATAGTTAAGGATGATGTTAGGGTTTTTGAGAGGAACCCGATTTAGGAGAGAGGAAGCACACAAATTTTTATGTGTGTGTAATTAGGTTATGATGTTAATATTTATCTCTCTATATATACACCCAAGGGGAAACCCTTTATTAGTTAATTATAGGTAATATGGCCCATCAACAATTACCAAACTAATATATAATAAGGTATAGTTAATATTTTGATCTATTATAATATAAATGATTATAATGGCCATATATAAATATATATAATTATATATTTAGTCTTACATCCTATGCTCAAAATAGATTTCTCTAAGGTATATAGATTTGTCTATGCATGGCTTGCATTTAGGGCTTCCCATTATAATGGGCTAATTTATACACTATAGTTCCAAAATATTTTCAAGTAATTCTTAAATAGTTAGTGTTCTTGTTAAGCCTTTAGTATTTGAGAAGAGATAAACATATAATTATGGGTTAACTGAAAATAAATAAAGGTTCTATCTTGTTGATCAATAACTATTGATTGTTAACATGAACCAGTTCGGTATTATCATCCCTATGGACTCCATCTAGCAGGGTCGTGTCATGGGTAAGCTAAATGAAACCAAAGACTTTAGGCTACCATCTTAAATAAGAGTTATGAATTATAAGATTTTGAAACGAGAGATTTTTTTTAGAATTTGTAAGTCATTGATGGGTCACAAGCTAAGGAGGATCGATTTATATCTATTATCACTGATTTATATCTATTATCACTGCATATCATCCATATTTTATAATTATTGGGTACTCTCTAGTGCTATACGCATAAAGAAAATAAAAAAAGGCATCACTATTTTAGTTAGTTATAGGTCTCCGAGTATGTTGAGCTGGCTTTACCGTCTAGCCGCGGGTTTGGCCAAAAAGTATGTGCTCAATTATAATCTTTTTCTTTTTCTTTGCTTTAATATCATAAAATTGTACCATGTAAATCACTGTTGTCTACTGATCAACACGCCTAAGTAATGAAAGTCCAATTTAATGGTCAATGCAAACCATACATTGAATCTGATATTAAATTATTATTACCCTTGTTTGAATTCATCATCTTTCCAAAGTGTATCACAACTTTTTCACACGTTTTCCATATATATGGTTACAATCTCTAACAATTTCCTTATTAATAATACCCCTTAAATATTCTTGAATCTGTTCTAGCTTGGTCACATATCAATTTGTGGGCATTCACATAATTTCAGTCTCTTTATCAGGGCCGGCTTATCGTCCTCGGAGGCCTAAAACTAACTAAAATGTTGAGGCCTTTTCCTTTTCTTTTCTTTATGCGTACAACGCTAGAGAGTATACAAGAACTATAGAATATGGATGATATGCACTGATAATGGATATGAAGCAATCCTCATTAGCGTGTGGCCTATCAATGAGTTACTAACTCTATAAGAACTCTAATTTCAAAATCTCATAATACATAACTCTGATTTAAAATAGAGCCCTCTAAAAATGGAGGCCTAAAGCCATGACCTCATTTAGTTTACCCACGAGACGGCCCTGCTCTTATCACTAGAGGTGTCAACTTCTTACATGACCCGAAAATAACCCGTATAAAATTAGAATAAAATTTGAAAATTACATTTTTATAAGGTCAACAATGAACCATCTACAACCAGTTTAACCC
Organism: Bidens hawaiensis; assembly: GCF_021521415.1. Classification (NCBI taxonomy): domain Eukaryota; kingdom Viridiplantae; phylum Streptophyta; class Magnoliopsida; order Asterales; family Asteraceae; genus Bidens; species Bidens hawaiensis. The sequence continues at coordinate 10,585 of NW_027500542.1, forward strand.
ATCTACGACAACCCGTTAATGACTCGTTTATCACAACTTGTTTACGACTCATTTACAACATGTAAACTCGATCATTCTAATCGTATAGATAAATGGGTTACATAGGTTATGTCCTCATCATGATTTTAAGCAAGTCTGGACGTCTGGTTAGGTTGAAGTCCTTGACACGAGTAATCTATGTATCATATTCGTATTAATCAATTCAGCATGACTAAGGTAGCAAGACCATCATCTAGTGAGTTTCTATGTTGGAAACTAAGAGCCTTGGTTCATATACTAAAGTGACTTGTTGGCGTGCTAAAGAAAATAAAATAATATTTTGATTTAAGTACAATTAATGGTTTTGAGTCATTTTGTCTTGTTTGTTTCCTGACTTTCATAAAAGTTAAATGGAATCTAAAGAAATCAAACACTTAGGGTATGTTTGGCAATGAGCTTTTAGGAGCTTTTAAGAGCTTCAAGCTTTAAGCTTTTAAGAAAAAGCTCATATTTATTAAAAAGCTTTGTTTGGTTGAAGTAGCTTTAAGCTTTTAGATTGGTAGAAAAAGCTCCATATTTAAACGCTAGTATTGGTAGCGTTTGAGAAAAAGCTAGCTACAAGCTTTTACATTTGAAATTACAAATTTGGTACTTGAACTTCTATCAACTCTTGTAAAATTATATAATAGTTACACATTCAACCCTTATTCAAAACTAACTACCCCCAAGACTTTTTAGGGGCCATAACTTTTTCACACGTTAATAGTTTTTTAAACAAATTACATCATAAAAACGAGCATTTTATTCTCTTTAATATGAGTGTGATATTGTTATACTTCTTTAACTTTAAAAAAAGTAACATACTATGTGATTATCGGTTAAGATCGGTTACAAGTCGAGTCAGGTGAGCTCGAGTCATGTGTAAGACCAAATTAGGAGTCGAGTCAGATGAACGTGAGTCATGTATAAGACCAAATTAGAGCCAGAACGAGTCGATACAAAAAGGGTTAAATTAGTTCGGTTCGTGTCGGTACGCTTTGGAGTCGAAAGGGGTCAGGTCAGAACATGTTTCAGATTAGAACAGTGTCTGTTCAGAGAGGGATTCATATCAAAATAGGCTGGTTTAAAATTTATCTATTTGAAATTACTGTATATTTCAGCTTTGTTTCTTGATTTTCGCCATAAGTTACACGCTTACTGCATTTCCATGAATTACACGTCTACATTCAGGTTATGTATGCACTGTCATCAGGTGAATCATGTACCGACATTGATTATGTGGTTGATGTTAGGTTGTGCACACATTCGGCCGTACCACGTGGGCATCCAGCTAGTTTTATTAAAAACTTCTGCTACTCTGCCAAACACCTAAATAAATTTAAAAGGCTACAGCTAACAGCTACCAGCTTCCAGTCTTCAGCTTCCAGCTTACAGCTAACAACCATCAGCTAATTTTGCCAAACATACCAAAGTTGGAGATCAAGTTGGCCATTTGTCATTTCTCACATCAAAGTGTACCAAAGTTTCTTTTCTTCTGTTTGGGAATTTCTATCTTTTAATGTACGTTGGTGGTGGAAGAGCCTCTAACAACCGATGATATTATTCTTTTTTAATCACAAAAAGTCAATAAAATTGTCACTTTACAAAAAAAGGGATTTTGTGCATGATTCTTGCAAAATCAAAGTAATGTTACATGTTGAAGCTATGAATATCTTCATGATGTTTTTGGCAAAGTAGAGCTATCTTGGTGCACCATGGGGTTAGGTCATTTTTACTCAAATTAGCCTCATAACCAAACTTTCCTTTTTTTGATTTATAATAATTATTATAATTTTGTTATTATTATTAGAGACATCAAAATAACTCATTCGTCGATACTCAATTCGACGGGATTTTCCTTCTCCGTTTAGGGTTTCTCTTAAACAACTTAGAAAAGCCCCATTGTAGTGAGCTCAAACTACAATACTAGATTACTAGGCAATTAACACTACCCTTGACAGTACTAGTCAAGAGACCACCATTGTTGATGTTCTAGAAAACATAACCATAATATCTTGTTTTTGTGTTTTACACAAATACGTGTGATTTTTTTTTATTTTTTCAGTGTTGGTATTTTAAAATCACTGATCCTTTGCGAGTCAACCTAATTATAAGTATGGTACTAATTACAGAAATTTGCTTGTGGATGGTTGTTCTTTAGAGTGCTTGGCTCTAATTTCTCCAAGGAGTTAGGATTTGAAAGTTTTTGAGTTTAAATTTTGTAATAGCAGTACTATGATATTAAACTATAACATATAATAGGTTAATAACATGCTAATTGTGATAATCAAGTAGAGTAATTATATATACAAGTAGCATAATTATTTAATTTCATCATAAAGTAATTACACGATTAGTAAATGAAGATGAAAATACATACAAAGTGAGAACTAAATGAAGAGAGCTAAACCCTAACTCGTTAGCGGTGATTTTATCCAACAAATCAACAATTAACACTTTAGTCATTGGAGATCCAAAAGGCACACTTACTATACCAAATATAATTGCAACATTAACTGATACAATTTTAAGATATACTTTTTAACAATTTTTATAATTTTATTAATCAATTAATCTATTTGATATTGGTTTAAGAATGACTAAAACAAATCAAACACACACCTAACCCGAAACCTACTAACACACATGAATAACACCCCTAATCACATGAATATAAAACCTAAATCCCATATTTAAAAGTGTGAGCACACATGATTTAAAAGTATATTGTTATTATAGAATTTGTTTAAATATAAACTGCCATGAAGTTATAGCATAAACAAGATCTATCAAATATCAAAAATTAATCTAACATTTAATTTATTAGAACCATTCCACACGTTGACGCACAAAGATTATGAACGAAGCAAAGAATCGTGTGGCAGTGCCGCAGTGGGAAAAAAATTGTAATATAATGCTTTATGGGGTTTCTTTAATAATATAGTTTAATAACATAATATAATTATAAAATTTAATGCATGATTAGTTATTTGGATCGTTAAGTTTTTCTTTTCTCTGCCATGATATTTTTTTATAACTAGTTAACATCAGAATATCATGCATACTATGAATTAATTAATGCATACTATGAATTAATGTTCTAGTGGTATAGCGTATATCCTTTCAAAATAAAGGCGGCTGGTTCAAATACTTGCAAGCGTAAGGTTAGAAGGATTTTATGTGAAAATAAATTTGCTACTCAAGAAAGAAAAGAAAAGTTAACATCATAATTCATAAATAAGATACATTAGTTTTCAGAAATATCAACTTTTGTACCAAGATTTTCAAAATCCGTGTTGCTTCATTACAAACTTGAAATGGTTTCACTTGAGTTCGTTGGATCGTATAAATGTCCGAGCCAATTTAATTTGACAATAGATTGCTAGTTTAAGTACCAGAGCTAACTTGACTCAAGTAACTCGACCGCCAACTTGTATAAACTAAGTTTTTTTTCTAGTATATTGATAGTTTCGTATTGTATTATTTGGTATTTGTACCATTGTTGTTCATATAATCATATTTATTATCAAAGACTTTTATTTAAAAAACTTTAATAAACATACAATTACTCATGCAAATTCGACGGAAAACCAAATACAAACTTATTTTCTATTTTTCTAGCTTGGTTAGTTCAACTCGTATATTCACCAACTCAAGCATAGTTTAATATCGACAAAACTTGTAACTTGTACGTGATACAACCACCCCATTTTCAAATAACATTTTTTACCATCTAGAATCAAGTACTATAGTCGCATACATCAAACATCAATCATTCCTTGATTTACTTTCAACAAAGTAAACCCAACTTAATCAAAGAAAACACAATAATTGCAACCATAAAATAATATTATAGAGACAATAATAATATCATTAAACAAGAAAATACCCCATTACAATCATACTACTTTGTACCAAAGACCACCTCACCTATTTCACCTACCAACAAATCTTATTCATTTATTTATCAATATTTTCACCCGTGTCATACACGGGTTAATAACTTAGTAAATAAACATGTCTGCCGAAGCTAGATTCCCCTGGTTGCCATAAACATAACTCACTGAGTTACCCATCAACTCGTCAACAAACTCAGTCCCACCCCCAAAACCATAGTCCTCCTCCACAAACCCGCCACCAACCGGCCCATACACGAACCCAATAATATCGTTCAACGACTGAAGCTGCTGGCTAAGCTTGGCTATTTGAGCCCTTAAAACGCGGTTTTCGGTCTCCACATTCAAATAATGTTGTGTGGTAATGTTCAAACTTGATATCATTTGGTTATTCTCTTTCCTGAGTTGACTCAGCTGAGTCTCGAGTTCGTCCAAATGCTTTTGCTTCCTGATTCTTGATCTCCGTGCCGATTCTCGATTGGATATCATTCTCTTCCTTTTCCTCTGATCCATCAACTGTTGAGGATCTTCCTCTGAACCCGAACCACCCGATGACGTCACCGTGGTCCCACTCCCACTAGACGTAGCCATTAAATTACCTTCGTAACAGTAACAATAACAATAACAAAATATAGTAACAAATTTGTAGGATTAGTTTTAATTTATATATGGATACTATAGATATATAAAATATTTATATAGAGTTGTGACTAATAATGTAAAGGTGGCTAATATTAATATAGTGAAAACAAGGGGAAAATCATGAAATGTAATAAAACCAGTAGAGGAAGACGACGGAAAACGATTGAACTAGATGGGTTCGGCGTCGATATGTGGAATTGATCATAAACCCGGAAAGAAACAATTCACTGAGAATTTGAGTCATGTGTTACAAACAAAAACAACAATAGGTTGCACATTAATGTTGATTTTAGATAATAACACACAACAAGTTACAAATATGAAATGTTGAAGAATAATAAACAAAGAGATTAATATTATTATGATTAATATTATGATCTTAAGGATCTGAGAAAGAGAAGAAGGAGAGGGGGAAGGGAAATAGAAAGGATTATGGGTGGATTTATAGGACAAGTTAGCAGACCAAAAAGTAATAAAGGTTTCATAGTGGAGATATTTTTTTATAAAATTATTAAAAGGTATATGCTTGGAATCATCACTTTTGTTTCTAAGTGTTTTTAACTATGATGGCATTGTTACATTATTGATATTGTATTGGGTGATGTAACGAGACACTACCCACAAATTTGTAAGTTATAATTTCATATCAGACTAAGTGTAATAGGGCCGGAAGTTGGTCGAATTGGGGCGAAATTGTAGAGGAACACCCCCCCCCCCCTTCTCCCCCGGCAATATTGGGGCTATAAGGGGCGGGGTGGATGGAATTTGTCGCCGTGGAAGAAGAAAAAAATATTATTATTTTATTAATATGTGTGCGCGTGTATATATATACATGTGTGTGTACTAGTCAGGTGTCCGCGCGATGCAGCGGGATACGCACGAACGTTATCGATGTCAATAGGTTCCTCGCAATAGTACGTGCATATCCCGATGATGGTATGTGCGTAACGTGACATCAGACATGTAACCGGTGTCGGTAATCGCGTCACACAACGCCTACACGCAAGTAATTTGGTACGCATAAACAAGGTCATCCACGTAACTAATGCCTGAACGTGCGTAACCAGTGACGAAAATCAAGAAGCAAAAATGAAATGTACAGTAATTTCAAGTAGACCATTTTTTAAACCCGTTTTGACGCGAAACTCATTCCAACCCAACATCGTTTTAACCCAAAACTTGTTTTGATCTGCCCTCTTTTGACCTGAACCCATCGAGAACCGAACCAAATTAACAATTTTTTGTATCGACATATTCTGACCATAATTTGTTATGACCCATGAGCCGAACATGTCCGACATTTTGCCGGTACTAATTGATAATCACGTAACATGTTAATTTTTTTAAAATTAATAAACTATAACAATATGATACTCAAATTAAAGATAATAAAATGCTCGTTTTTATAGTGTAATTATTTTTAAAAAATATTAACGTGTGAAAAAGTTAAGACCGTTTAAAAGTCGTGGGGGTAGTTTGTTTAGGATAAGGGGAAAAGGTGTAATTATTATATAAATTAACAAAAAATAATTGAAGTTGAAGGACTAAAATTGTAATTTATTTTTGACAAAGTTGAACTTAACCGTTTTATATGGTTAAAGACAAAAGTACCCTTCAAATCTTATCATTTGATGCATTATGTACAAAGTACCCTTCAAATATTATATATATATATATATATATATATATATATATATTATATTATTATTGTAAACTCTCTACCATTATACCCCAAAAACAAATTTTCATTGCTGACTGGACCCCAAACGGCGTAAAACACCCCAATTTATAGCCCCTCACTACGCATAGCCTCATGTTGTATGATGTTAAATCAAGTTTTACATTAGAGATTGTTATAAATGTCGTGTGAGAGGAAAAAAAAGTTATTATATGAATTATGAACTGTATGAGAGCATTAACACTGGAGTTTTTATCTTTATGCTTATATAATTTAACCGGGAAAAAATATGTATCTTATAAATCTAAAGACTTTTAAAAAGCATCTCACATGCCATTTGGTATAATTATACGACATATGGGTATGTTTATCAATTCACTATAGCAATTGGAAAATTATACGAACAAGAAATAACCGAATAAGTATCTAAACTCCAATGGAGTAAAATAATTGACCAAATTTTAATTTCTCTTGTAATTTGAGGAAATACAACATTATACCAACTTCAACGTGAGTGTACTTACTTTGGCTGTGGTTGTGTTAGTTATTTTTATAATAGTCAAACACATCTTACATGCTCTATAATGACAAACACCAACTCATATGCTATATCATACAAGTATATAACTATTTTTCGTCTATTATACTACCCAAATTCTCACGTTTTGCATGTCAAACGACTCATATGAACATCAGTGATATATGAATAGCGTGTGTCATTTAATATTTAAAATATAAATAAATTTATATTTGCTTATTGGAGAAGTCTTTTTAAACATATTTTATTTTATGTCTATTCATTACATACATCAAATCTTGGAAACTTTTACTCAATAACTTTACAACCCTGAGTTTCTTATTAAAATGACTTCTTGTTGTGGAACTCATTTTGAACTTATTTCAACATTGGTTAACAATAAGAAAAATTTAAATGAAAAATAAGAAAGAAAACTTAACCAATCTTTTAAAATTTTCACAAAAATGACTTTGTTGATTAGAAATCTTTTTCCTTAAATACCATGGTTTTAAAAGTGCTTTTAGAAAGGAATTTCATATTTTTCAGAAGAGAGATTTCTTATTTTATAATGAATACTAATTATGTAAAGATTTTCCACAACAGGGCTTATGATGTTAGACCCCCACCCAAAATTCCAAAAAATACAAAAGCGAGGGACCATAGAAAAACACATTTAACCAAATCAGCAAGCAGCAACCCATGTATATCGATCTTACTGGGGTGTCCCACAGGACCGTCTCTGAGAATACAAAAAAAAGTGGGTCTGGGACATGAAAGACAAGAGGCCCTAAAATATAAACTCAAAAACTCTAACATAGTTTAGACAAATCTTACAACAATAAAACAAAAAACAAAAGTGTTTTTTTCAGCAAAATGATCTAGTTTATTAACACAAAAAATTGATTCCATTAACTTATTAACACAAAAAACGTTAAATATTTTTTTTTTGACAGAATTACAAATTTTGTTCTTTAAAAAAAGCCAAATTACGGTTCGTGTCATTTTATTAATTTCTTTGCAGGCGGCGTCCTTTAAACATTTTTTTCCTACACGTTATGTCCTTTACGCTAACTGGGTTAGAAAAACGCAGTTAAATACCCTCACGTGAGGCGCATGTGAGGGCATTTTTGTCTTTTCGTCTGTACCTGCAAATTTATAACACCTTCCCCTCCTTTCTCTCTTCTTTCTCTCTCTACGCCACCACCATCAACACACCATCACCATGCCACTACACCCCGTTGTAGATTCCATTCCATTCCATTCAACCCACCAATCATCACTCCCAAATCCCCTCGAAACCCTCACAAACACCAACGGCCCTACTCTCCTCCCTAATATCCAACCTCCCACTCCCCACCATCGCCGTCAACCACCCATCTACAACCAACACCACCCAGTCAACTCTCCATTAAACCTCCTGGTCGAAACCCGCCTCAGTATCGGAATCTTTTGCCTCTACCTCCATCACCACCGGATCCGGCCACCTCCAACCCATCCACCGCCACTGTTTTGAATAGCCATGGCAATCAATCACCCACACACGTATTACAAGAAGAACAAGCAGTGGGAATTAGGGTTTCGATTTGTCCCAGATCTAGCGAAGAGAAAAATGTCCCAGATCTAGCAAACAAGAAGAAGGATGGTTGTTGTGGATGAGGAGAGACGGCGACGGTGTGGACGGCGACGGCGGCGAGGATGATTAGGATGAGGAGAGTGAATGCCAGTCATAGGCAGAGTGAACAGCAGCAGCTACGGCGGCTCCGGCGAGGCTGTGGGCGGTAGACTGGACGGGTGGAGTACTGGAGTTGTAGATTTATGCTCTGTTAGGATTTCCTCCGGCGGCGGTTGTTGTGATTCCGGTGGTGTTGGTGAGTCCGGCGGGGTGTTTAGAGTGGATTTTCTCAGCCTGTGATGGAGAATTGGTTGGTGAGATTGATGATGGTGATTGAAGAACGTCTGGTTATGTTATTATTGTTGTTATTATTAATAATATGAGTATATGAATTTGTTTTGAAAAGACCAATATGCCCTCACATGCGTCTCACATGAGGGTATTTAACTGAGTTTTTCTAACCCAGTTAACAAAAAGGACATAACGTGTAGGAAAAAAATGTTTAAAGGACACGAACCATAATTTGGCTTTTTTTAAAGGGCAAAATTTGTAATTTTGTCTTTTTTTTTGAACGGCACAAAAAACATTAACTAATCTATCTTTTTTCAATCAAAAATCTAAAAGTCTAAAACTAAAAGTTTAAATTGTAAAACATATAACATAAAATAATAATAAAACTATAAGGATAGTTAATGCGTTCCATAGAAAAGAATTTTCAACACGCATAACTAAATTCATGTTAGCTAAAATCAAAACCATTAGTCTGCTGAGTTTTAAAGCACACAATTTATAATATCATAATATGAAAATATGCAATTTCTCATAATTAAACAACCCCACATCAACAATTCAACACCAAAAACAAGTATAACATAATAAAACATATACTGATATACGAAATTCAAATACCCCACTTTTAAAAAAGAACTAAAACAACACTAAAACGTATAATATGTTTAACATGGTTTAAGTGTGGTCGGTTGGAAACTGAGTCGGAGTGTCGAACCTCGGTGTTGGCGAAAAGCAAAGCTGTAGAAGTTCTCCGGCGAAGGGAAGAAATCTGACGATGAGAAGAAAGCCGGCATTAGGTTTAAGCGGGACTGTCGTGGCGTCGTGCGTCTAATTATATACCAAGTTCTATATATTATCATTATTATTTTTTTCCAGCCAGATGGGCCTTTAAGTTTCATGGGCCATATACATATATAATATTTCTTTTTAAATTCATGGGCCCTAAAGAGGAGTGGGCATGGGACTTGAGCCCTCCCAGCCCACCCTCATAGCCGGGCCTGGTGTTCCTGTTGGTGGGGCTGAGAGACAGTGGCTTCGTTCTGGAACATGCAGTTTTGAGGGCGGAATCTAGGAAGGTTGCTAAGCATGAGGCATCGTGTTTGGAGAATCAGCATGTGTTCATTCTATTTGCCTTCGACATATTTGGATCCCTAGCTCCTAAGGCGGTTCGCTTTTTGGAGCGGGTACAGAAGGAGGTCCACAGTGACTCGCAGAGCCCGAGGAACCAAAGATTTATATTTAGTAGAATAGGCTTTGCGATTCAAAAGGTGATAGTGGCGCAACTTGTTGCTCGCTTACCCGTTATCCAGATGTAGCTCGGTTGGTGTTTATATGTGTAAGAATACAGAGTTAATTAAAAAACAAAAAACAAGCAATTTTGAACATGAAAAAAAAAAACTAAAGTTATTACTGATAAAATCATAAAGATAAAAAAAAGTGTTTCCAGCTATTTAAAAATATAGTTTTTAAACATTTACTTTTACAAAAAATGGAGCAAAAATAATTCTTTTTGCATGCTCAAAATTATTTCAGTTCACAGTAAGTATTTATTAAGAGAAAGTTTTTGTTATCTAAAACAACGCCTTACCTAGTATTCTTAAGAGCTAAGAAAACTTATGTATAGATGATTATCGGCTGTCAGTTAACGATCAATTGTTAGTTAAAAAAAATTAGAAAGTAACGGTGGAATTACAAGTACTTGATATGAATATAAAATATTGTATGGAACATAAAAATTAAAAACAGTCTACTTATGTATTTAGTTACGTATCTGGTGTGTTGCATAACGTGGTCGAATTGGTGTAAATTTAGCTTCATGTAGGTTCCGTTTAGTTTTGTAGGCGGTTCTCATCCGGGTTGTGGAGGTGTTGGTGCTGGTTCATAAAAGTATAAAGTTCGGAAAAAAAAACCAAAAAAAAAAGTTCGTTGCATAACATGGATCTTTGTTTCAATTTATAAAAACCTACAACAAGGTTAAAACAAAATCAGTGTTTCAAAATATAATGTTTTTGTAAAAGGTTTAAAAAATTACTGTTTTTTAAAAGAACACATAAAGATTTATTTGCATTATACGCATGTTCAGCAGCTAGCTGAGATCGGTTATTATCAGTTTTGGTTCAAACATACAGCAATACAAGCTAAGCTCGGTTTGAGTCAGCTAACAACTAAGTAATTTGGCTTTTTTTTAGGGTATAGTGTTGAAAATGTAGCATCTGTAACAATTATTTAAATAGATTGGAGTTTAATGGTTTTTGGTTTGTTTTTTTTTTGAACATGTATGTATTTGGGCTGGTAATTGGAGAGTTTGTGGGCTTGATGTTGGGCAACATGGGTTGCTGCTTGCTGATTTGGTTCACAAATCCGGTCTTATTTTATTAACACAAGTAGGGCTGTAAACGAGCCGAGTCAAGTCGAGCCAGAGTGTGCTCGAGCTCGAGCTCGAGCTTGAACTTAATCGAGCTGGCTTGAGCTCGGCTCGTTTTCTTTATCGAGCTGAAAAATTGAGCTCGAGCTCGGCTCGTATAAAGCTCGAGCCGGGCTCCTTTAATTTTTTAAATTTTTTATTTTTTATTTATTATTTTTATATTTTATATTTTACAAATTTTGATAAATAAAATACAAAAAAATATAATTTTAACATACATATTATATAAAATTTATAAACTAGATAATTTATAAATTTTATATGTTTTATTTTCGTAATTTTTTATAAGATTTTAGATATTGAGTGACATAATATATGTAAAATTTTTATTTATTTATTTCTTGGTATGATATTATTTATATATAGATATTAAAATTTAGGGTTTAATCTAAACGAGCCAACGAGCCGAGCTAACGAGTCGAGCCGGGCTGACCCTGGCTCGAGCTCGGCTTGTTTAGAAGTCGAGCCGAGTCGAGTCGAGCTCATTTAGAATCGAGCTTTTTCGAGCCGAGCGTTTTTCAAACTATTTTCGAACGAGTTTCGAGCAAGCCACGAGCTATTTGAATAGCCCTAAACACAAGTACACAACTACACAAGAGAGAGTAATGTTCATGGGTTCAATATACTTGCAAACGCTGGATTTTGTAGCTTATATGGAGGCAGGTGTTGGAATTTAGCCGGAAAAAGAAAAGTAAATTAAACATGTGGAAACATGAAAACAAATTATTCTAAACTTGCATCAAAATTGTACTTAACCTTGAAAATTTGGAAACCCAAATACACTTTAGAGATACATAATTAACTAAATAATCAACCAGTCAAGGATATGTCGTCAAACGTTCAAGAATATTTTTAAGACATCTGTTATATTTGAACGGTTGTTCTAATGGTACGCCTTGTCACCCAATTGCCTATAGTAAAACATAATAACGATGTTAGACTACTTATATGTTCATAATAACTAAAGCTTATATGTGTTGACGTATGCAACTCATTAATGTAGTTAATCTCTTGTTCTTTCCTACAACGAGTGACTTGACTTACGTTTTCATGGTCATAGCAAGGTCGAGATTGAAGATCTTGTCATCATCACCCCACACCATATGTATCTCCTGATAAAAAAAAGTAATTTCGTAAACATTGTGTTTACGAGTACTTTATTTAGGGGGTTTATGGGATTGCTTATTTTACCTAACTTATAACTTATTAACTTTTTGAATAGTTATAAGTTGTTTGGGATTGTTTATGTCGCAAGGGAAAAAGTTGATAAGTTACAATATTGCATCTTATAACTTTTTCCAAAATTCATAAGAAAGTAAAAAATAAGGAATCCCGAACACCCCGTTACAAGTAATTTCAAATATTTAAAATAATTAATTTCAACTACCTGCGAGAAGTTATAATATACGGTTGTATCTTTGTCAGGAACGACCATATCTTCTAATAGTTCATTTCTCTCCTTTTTGTTACAAAACATAGTCTAAAAATGACATAAAACATACAATCGTTACAATTTTATTTTTTATTTTTCATAAAATGACTTCGATATTAAAATGCATCTAATAAATTCATCATAATTTATTTTTACCTCAAGAAGATCTCTATAAATGAAATCAGGAAACCATGGGGCCTTATGAAATCCAATGGAAAACATCGTCTTCAACCCTTCTATTGTTTTGGGTATCAAAAGGTCCGACCTCGTTAAACCTAGTTGCTTATACGAGTCAAGGCTAATGGATTCGGTCATCTCTATAACGGTTCCCGACACCACCATAGACTTGACCAACTCGGGGTACAACTTAGCCATCTGAAACCCAACCATCCCTCCATAGCTTAACCCTACCAGTGTCACCTGTGGAATAATAAAAGATTAAAAACAGTGTAAGGTGTTATGCATTATTAATCAGGATTACAATTGAGATAAATACAAGAAAACATAATCAAATGCAATATTTTAATCATAGTAACAAACTAATGATATATTATTTAATATAACCTTTTTCACTTTTAGTTTCTCCAAACCCTTAGCCACAAACTCGGCCTGAAAACTAGCGGACCACTCTTTTCTATCGGTGATAGATCCACCAAAGAACAAGAAGTCTGGCATGTACACGGAGTATTCACGACTCAAAGCGAAAACTTGTAGAAACCATGTGAAAATACCGTCCATAGCGAAAGAGTGAAGGAGTAATACTGCGGGTTTGGTGGGTGGAACATAGACGATATTGTGGTCTTTTTTGTGACGATTTGTTTCGGAACCCAAATCTTCATCAAGGTTCCGGGCTCTATTTCTATGGTTTGTGGGGTTAAACCGGCTAGCTTCACCAGTCCATGAAGCAGATGTGTTAGCAACACAATTGCATATCCCATTTGATTATTTCTTTTGAATACTTAATAACCAAATGTTGTCACCATATATACACAAGCACACGTATATATAATGTGTATGGATGCATAATAAAGTGTGTTCAGTTTCAAATGAGTAAACAGGATCATAGCTTATTTCACATGTATGTATCTTCAAATTATGAGAGTAGTAAAGGTGCAGTAATTATTTTGCATAAACTAAATAATGCATTAGTTATTTAGAATAAATTACATGGTGCATTAATTATTTAATTAACATAAATTAAACAATGTATTAACTATTTGATATATCAACTAAAAGATGCATTAATATACGAAATAAATGATGCAATATTTATATAGAATATCAGCAAAATGATGCATTAACTATTCTAACATATAAAATATATGATGCATTAATAAGGGCATGTTTGGGATTGCGTTTGAAAAATCATTATTGGCTTATGTGCTTTTTCAAAAGCCAGGATTTGGGTTTTTGAAAAACTGTTTTTTAACCATTTCAAAATGGTAAAATAAAAAAGTTTTTTGTGATTGCCAAATACATTTAAACTTTTTGACTTTTTGAAAACACTCATAAGCTAATAAGCATTTTCCAAACTCATTCCCAAACATGCTCTAAATCAGCTAAAATGATTCATTAGTTTTGTAAAACATAAAATAAGTGATGCGTTAGGCATATATAAAATACATTCCTTGTGGTGGGGGTGTGGGACGGGAGTGTTACTTCATGACACATTATCTAACTTTAACCTTAAAAACCATTACACCAGATATAAGACCATGTGTAGTTATAAAGCTCCACTATCAGGTATTATGCGTTACGTGGCGCCCAGTCAGAGTTATGGTTTTTTACAAAAACAGGTTATAGTCATAACTCTCCACATCCAGGCATTATGCGTCACGTGGCGCCCAGTCACTTTTACACTTTTTGTTTTTATTTTTATTTTTAATAAGAATAATCAAATAACAATAATATTTTATTAAATAAATATTACAAGAAAATAAAAAAAAACTATTCGTTGTTGTTGTCGTCGTCGTCTTCGCCCTCTTCGTCGTCGTCCTCATCGTCGTTTTCATCGTCTTCGCTATCTTCTTCGTTGTCTTCATCATCGTCTTCATTGTTGCCCTCGTTTTGATCATCGTTTTCACCAGGCAGAGGCCGATACATCCAAAGATGTTGGACCAAATCCTCCTTTAGTGCGTTATGTATCTCTCTTGACCTCACGGAATTCGAGTTTTCAAGTCGTTGCTCCATACTTGCCGGAGTCCGTGGTGGATCCGGGTCCGGTATGAATGTTGGACATATTGCTCTTCCCTCGTCCTCGATGATCATGTTATGCATTATGATACACGCATACATAGCACATCTCATTCTTTCTAAAGACCACAGACGACAAGAATTTTTAACATAATGCCATCGTTGTTGAAGAACACCAAAACACCTCTCGATATCCTTTCTCGCAGACTCTTGCACTTTCTTAAAATACTGACTTTTTTCATCCATCGGGTCTCTGAATGTTTTAACGATTATCGCGAACTCTGGATATATTTCATCACCCAAATAGTACCCATGATGGTAGAAGTGATCGTTAGCCCAAAACGAAGCGACGGGAACGGTCCCAGATACGTAACTCTCCATCACAGGAGACTGCTCTAAGACGGTTATGTCATTGTTGGAACCGGGAACACCAAAGAATGCCGATCAAATCCAAAGGTCGTATGAAGCGATCGCTTGAAGGCTGACCGTTGGTCCCTTCTGGTCACCTCGTGTGAATTGACCTCACCACGCAGTTGGACAATTAGCCCATTCCCAATGCATGCAATCTACACTCCCTATCATGTCGGGGAAACCATGCACCCTTGTATGTGCCTCGTAAAGACGTTGTAGATCGTTAACGTTGGGCTCTCTCAGATAATATGGTCCATATGGTTTAAATATTCCTATATTTTACAAAACTTTTATAAAATAAATGATCATAGTAAACAATTGATAAACTATTTAAAACAAAAACGTACCGTAACAAAAAATACTCCAAGGTGTCCCGAGTTGTTTTTTCGGCCATCTTTAAATACTCGTCGTTGATGTCGGTCGTGTTTCCGTAGGCGAGCACGCGTACGGCTGACGTAACCTTCTGAATAGCCGTGAATCCTAGCGTCCCTCGAGCGTCAGGCTTTTGCTGAAAGTAATCAAACTCACGCTCCAAATCATTGGTGATGCGCATAAATAAATTTTTAGACATCCGAAAACGACGCCTAAAGGTCTTCGGGTTCTTGTATCTCGACGAGTCGCAGAAGTAATCCGCCATCAACCGGTTGTTGGCTTCGGCACGATCTCGTTCGATATATGCTCTTTTTGAAACGGGGGGTGGAGAGCTAATCGCACCCGTAACAGAACTCATATACTTTGTCGCGAGCATAATCGCACTCGTAACCGCCTGTTCCTCCTCCACGTCCTCGGCTTGTTGGTCGGGTCCGAAAAACTGTTTATATATAGATGGAGGATCCATATATAGTGAATTTTGTGTAAGGAATTATAGAGTTGAAAGAGAATTTTTATAAATTTGATAAGGTTTGATTGGGGATGAAATGGTTTAATATATAGGAAATATTTTTTTTTATTCTCTAACGGTAAACAAGCAACGGTCCATTTTTTATTAGTGTGTCATTCTCCACGTTTTGTATACAACGCACAAAAAAAATCAACATAACGCAGGGGGGGCGGTGTACCCCCCGCGTTTTCCTCCATAACGTGGGTGGCAAAGCTGCCACTACGGGTGGTCTAATGTGAGCGTCAAATAAAGATTTGCCCCATTGGGCGCTAACCAGATAACGATGCTAATAGAGAGATATAACGACCCTAATAGAGAGAGGTGTGGGGCCAACTCGTTTCTAAACCAATTAAATCTTCTTCTTATTTTTCATAATTTTTATATATATAATTTAACTAGTAGTTGGGGCGTTAGCTAGTCAAAACACATTTACTACACAAGTTTGACGAGTTAGTTAGTTAGTTAATGTCCCATTATATACGTGATAGTAACGTGATATTTTAGCTAACCAAATCACAACCTATAGTCTAAAGATAAATTTACGTATAAAAGGGTAGATTAGGATTGGGAGCCGTTACAAAAAAATGGCAATAAAATAAACCAGATTATTGATATCATTAACCGGTACAGGGTGATATAAAAGAATGATATTTAAGTTTTTGTAAGTATTCTATTAAAGCTATTTTTTAAAAATATTTATTTTCAGTTCCTTAACTTTTCAACTTATTTTAAGACGTTATGATGTTAAAATCTTTACATTAAGGTGTTGTTTGTCTTTTTTTAAAAAAGGTATTCATAGCCTTTTTTATCTGCGTCATGCAGATTTTGTCATCTGCAGACTGTTTGTTTTCTCTACCAACACACAATGTCAACCACCACCACCATCCACCGTTCGCCACCACCACCACCCACCCACCGTTCGCCACGGATAACTCTTAAACGAGTCATAACACCTCAAAAATCTAAACATTACCTCTCTCTCTCTCTAAAACCCTAAACACAAGAATCATGACTAAGGGGCTGCTTGACATGTGTTGAGTTATTAAGTGTTTAACCAGTAAGATGTCTGAATGATTAAGGAACTCTGAGCTAGTAAGTGCTGAACCCGTAAGTGTTGTTTGGTCGAACATCTGAATGACCCATCTTAACAAATACAAAAAGGACTAAAATCTCATCTTAACAAAATCTAAATCATTCCAAATATCAAAACAAAAATTCAGGAATGCTAACGTTAAAGATTTAAGACTACTCTAGTGAGCTACCTTCAACCCGTACTCGACTGGAATACAAACCTTACGCGTGAACCGAGTTGTAAGCTAGTTTTTACCGATTCAAATAAGGGGGTGTTTGCCCTAGCTTATTTAGCAAAGCTTATAGCATTTTTAGCTTTTTTTTATAAAATAAGTTTAACTTGGTGTTTGTTTTAGCTTTTTTAGCTTATGTTTATAAGCTTATATAAGCTAATTTGAAGAAGCTAATTTGAAGATGGTTTTTTAACTTATTTGAATAAGCTTATTTGTTTAAGGGGGTAAATTACTCATTAGCCTTTAATTGGTGATGGATTAATAATATTGAAGTAACTTATTACTAAAACAAATTAAGGAACGATGGATTTAAAAACTTATTAAGACATATAATCAACTTGTAGAATATAAGTTAATCTAAACATTTAAAAAGAGCTTATTAAATAATAGAAAATAAGATATAAGCTACTTTAAAACATAAGCATAATCTAAAAAATAAAAGCTAGGCCAAACTAGAGATGATCAAAAAAACCGGTTCCTGAAATCGAACCGGAACCGGACCCTATCTGATTCAACCCGATGATCCGTGACCTGTTCTTGCATTTCTGAGTGTGGGCGGGTAGGAACCTGAACCGAACCGGAACCGGTTCCTAACCGTTTTTTTTGGCCGTTTTTTGACCGTTGGGGTCAAAAATAGCCGTTTTTTGACCGGTTACGGTACAGGAACCGGTTTAGGAACCGGTAAGAACCGGTTCCATAGGTTAGGGGTCCGAGGGTGGGAGAACCGGTTCGGTTCCCTAACCGGTTCGAGCCTGGAACCGGTTTCAAAGGGGGTTTTGAATATAGGAACCGGTTAGGAACCGGTTCCGGTTCCTAGTCCCAAACCGTTTTGAACATCTCTAGGCCAAACACCATTAAGTTACAACTTACAAGCTTACACGACACAAGTTGGTTACAAAAGTTAATATGGGCCCAAAATATTAATAGCACAGTAACTAGTTAGTGAAAAGCCATATTGGGCTAAAAAAAGGACCTTTTTATTTTTTTACTCACAGCCCACAGGATTCGATTCTTATTGTGTTGTTTTGTTTTGAGGTTTTAATGTGGTTAAAGCCTTAAAAGATGTTTTGTTTGATTTATGCTTATGTAGCTTGAAAATATATGTTTTGAGGTTTATATGTTGGGTTTAAACGTGCGCCCCTACTCTACTTGTCATACCTTATTTCTAAACTTTCATTTCCTTTAAGAATTTTAATAAGTTATTAACTCGTGTACGACAAGGGTAAAAATAAAAAAAATCATATAACAAACACGTGTAATTTAAAACCACAACATATGCTATACACAATATTTCTGAAATATATTTCTTTTTAAACTATACATAAGTTGACTATTTTTAAATCAAAAAGCCTTTTGAAACGACCTCGTCCGTATTAAATTTTGTTATTATTTTATAAAACTAAACTCCCTAAAAATAGAAAAGTAATTTGTAATAAAACTACTGTAAGTGAGGAATATACACGTGTCACATTGAAATTAAATTAAAAATAAATTAAATTATATGGTGTCCATTGAAAAATATACATGGTGTCCATTGAAAAAATTAAATTAAAAACTATAAAGTTATTATATTTTATCTTCTCTTAACTTTCATTTCATTTGAATAATTTTATTTTATATGTTACTCTCATGTAACTTTTTTTTGCATTTTATGGTTTCTCTTTAAAATATTAACTTAAAAATTGTAAAGTTTTTTTTCTCATTTTTTTGTGTTTATTGTCCTTGATCATAATAATAATAATAATAATAATAATAATAATAATAATATTTATTGTTATCATTATCGATGTATTATTGTATTTATAAAACAATATATATTTATATATATACTGATAATATTAAAATTCAAAAAAAGATGTTATAACAATATTAATAATAAAAAAATAAATTAATAGTAATACTTGATAGTTTTTAATTTGATATATGTATTGGAGACTATTGAGTGAACAAAATGTTGTGGGGACTAATATGTATATAAATAATGCTAAGAGCTAATAGCATTTGATCTAGTAAGTTCAGAGAGTATATTTCAATAAAAAGGGTATAGAGGATGATATGTTTAACAGCACTATTATATGTTTTGAGGCTTTTATTTATGTAGCTATTTAACTCATGTTTTTATGTTTTAGGTTGGTTGAATCTGAGCCGAGACTTTACATTAATTTCACAATGTAGGATTATGTAACTTACAAATTTGGGTCAGGGAATCAAAATTGAATGATGTCAAGAATATGAGTCATTATCGACATCTCTTTGATGACGATAATGAAAGTCGATATCTCATTAAGAGAAAATTTCTATAAGAGCATCTACGGTGAATGTTTTTCAAAAGATATCCGCATCACTCCTATGCAGTCTTTGCTTTTCTCACACAAAAAACGGCTTCAAAATTTGAAAACACCTCCCCTCTTCTTAACAAAGGGCGTCATATGGGGACATACGCCTCTTTTTCACATATCAAAAGTATCCCCAACCTCTCTTCTCCAAATTCTTCACTGATATTTTAAAGTTGCGTTGCAACTTTTATATGGTTGTAGGCTTGATGTACTTCACTAGATAGAGGAATAAGAAACCAAAGGAGAAGAAAAAACAACATAAAGTTATTTTTTAGAACAAGAAAACAATATTTTATTTATGTATTGACTATTTTTTTAAATAAAAACAAAAAGAGCGTTGATGTAGAAATTATATAAACATTTTCTATTAAAAAAACCAAGTTATATGCCATGGTTTTTCCGCGGTTTGCCTTACAACAATCTGGTGTACTTGAAAGGTGAGAAACTCTACTTTTTGAAGGAAGCCGGTGCAACTAAATAGTATGATTGCCGAGATTAAAACGTTGAGCTTTTTATGAGTTCGAAATAGTTCTAAGTGGTCGGGTCTAACATGGGACAGGTGGTGTAGTTTTAATTTAAATGTGTTGTAATGGTGTTAGGGATTTTTATCCTAGTGTTTTTGTTGCTAGCATCTTGCTTGTAATGGTTTTTATTTGGAAGATTGGTTTTTATTGGTCATAACTATTGTCTTTTGGTAACTGCCGGCCCCAACTAACAAATTGGTTGCTGACGGTTCCAACTTATAACGTATATGTTCCTAACGGTCCGCGACTAACAGAATTCTAACGTTGTTAGTTTCAGGTCGCCGGAAAAACGTTTTTGGCCGAAAAACACACGTTTTTTCCCGAAAACTCAACAATTTTGTCCCAAACATCATGGTCGTACCTTTAGGAACCTTTTTCTAGTAAAATTCCCAATTATTGAGGTCGCCGGAACCCTGGAACCAATGTTGTAAAACTCGCTAGGCGGCCGACCCCCTTTTAGGGAGTACTCGGGTAGTACTCGGCTTGTGCTCGGACATGATAAATATAACCTAAAATAATTATTGGATATTATATATATCTTAAGATAAGCATAATTCATATCAAAATAAGCATAATTCATATGAAAAAAAATATATAATTCAAAAAATTCATGTTTTGCTATTATTTTTATTTTTTTACTAAAAAAATAAAAAAAATTAGAAAAAAATTTTAAAAAAATAATTTTTTTTTTGGCCGAGTTGTCCTGGAGGCCGAGTAATCCCGAGTACTCCGACTTTTGACCGAGTTGGACCTTGGCGAGTAATGGTGTCCGAGTTGGGAAAAGGCGACAAGGTTGATGTCCGAGGACCTTGGAATCGCCGATTCCAAGGCCTTGGAATCCGACTTTTACAATACTGCCTGGAACCATCGTCGGAATCAGTTAATGGTGCTTAAGTGATGGTGGTTAGTTGGCGGTGAGTCAATTGGTAGTGGTTTCGAAAAATAAATTGACTTTCCCGGCCAAAAACGTTTTTCCGGCTACCTTAAACTAACGTCGTTAGGATTCTGTTAGTCGCGGACCGTTAGGAACAAACACATTAAAAGATGGGACCATCAGTGACCAATTCGTTAATTAGAACCGAGAATAACCAAAAGACAATAGTTAAGACCAATAAAGCTCAGTTTTCCTTTTTATTTTATGATATCTTCTTGGTCGTTAACCAAACAAAAATAAGTAACACCTTTTATCTCTTAAAAGTCAAAAACTAAAACATTTGACTTATGTATTATGTCACCATCCGACCAAATCATTACTCAATAATGCCACAGTTGCATATATCCACAAACAAACAAACAAACACTAACTAGAATATGTAACCCGTTGACTCCAATCATAATACATATCATCCAAAACCAAAACACTCGTTTGTTTCTCCTTTTAGATCTTAACCAACCAATTCTGTATGCCGTTCGATCTAGCTTTCTCACCAAATTAATCAAAGGTATGTTTTCTTTATTTCTTGACACTAAACTGATTAATTAATTACTAGTGATTTTACATTAACTGAGCTTATTTATTCAATGGTAATACAGTTTTTGTGATTTGAGTAGATGTCTGGACCGCTTGATCGATTTGCAAGGCCTTTTAAGTATTTATGATTCTTATATAATATGTTGTTTAGATTATTAGATGCTATTTTATATTTTGATAATATGGAGAAAATAAGGGTTTTACAATAAATAGGTTATGATTTATTTTTGTTGTTAGTGTTACAAACTGAATTAGTGTGTAGCTATGGTTAGACCAAGGCTTCCAAATTTTTTGGAGATGCTGTTTTTATGCATTGTATTATATATCTTGTTGAGTTTTGATCTAAAAAAAATGTAATAATATTATATGTTGAAAGCAGTGAACATCTAGGGTTTTTGTATCTGGTTTTGATTAATGTTTTCCGGCACACGATGACATTGATCTTGGGGTGTAAACTAGCCAAGCTGCTTGTGAGCTACTTAAGATTGACTCGCTAACATCTAAATCGAGCTTAAACAAGTTTGAAGCCCGTGTTTGAGCCTTAAAATAAACTTGTATAATAAATAAGCACGATCCTGAGCTTCACTTATCGAACTTGAGCTTGTTCACGAGCCTAAACAAGCGTATTATAAAATATATATAAAAATAATTAATAAATAATAAACAAGCAGAGCTCGAGATTGAAAAACTACTCATGAACCGAGCTCGAGCTCAGTTTACACTTTACACACCTATCTATATTGATCCAATAGGTTGTCATGTCAGGTTTATATTTCAACAAACACGAATCTTGCTAATTCCATAAGAGAAGTTTGTTGCACTTGATATTTTAGATGTTTCGTGATTTTAGCGAATAATAAACGAAATGTATTTGATGTTTCATAGGCTTTGAAGGGTCATCAGGCAACGATGAGAGACTGGTGAGAAGAGCAAGATCAGAGCAAAGAGACCGAAAGTCTGATTTCGAAAACTCAGAGGACGAAAGGAGGACAAGAATCGGTTCACTTAAAAAGAAAGCATTAAACGCATCGAGCCGGTTCAAACATTCTCTCAAGAAAAAGAGCAGTAGAAGAAAAGGTGACGGGCGGGTCAGTTCAGTGTCCATTGAGGATATTAGAGATGCAGAGGAGCTTCGTACGGTTGATGCGTTCAGACAAGCACTCGTGTTGGAAGAATGGCTGCCAGAAAAACTTGATGATTATCATATGATGTTACGGTTTCTGAAAGCAAGGAAATTTGATATTGAAAAGGCGAAACAAATGTGGGCTGATATGGTTCACTGGAGAAACGAATTCGGTGCTGATAAAATAATTGAGGTGATTTAACATTTAAAGTTTTAATTTTTAAACATATTCATTGTAGTAATATGTTTGTGATCTAGCATTAATATTAATATTAATATTAATTTGCTTCAGGATTTTGACTTTCATGAGTTGAATGAAGTTTTGAAGTATTATCCTCATGGGAATCATGGAGTCGATAAAGAAGGAAGACCTGTTTACATCGAAAGATTAGGGAAAGTTGACCCTTGCAAGCTTATGCAAGCGACAACCATGGACCGTTATGTGAAATATCATGTTCGAGAGTTTGAAAAAAGCTTTGCTTTTAAGTTTCCCGCTTGTTCGATTGCTGCAAAAAGACACATAGACTCGAGCACAACCATTTTGGATGTTCAGGGTGTGGTATGTCCCGGTCCCGGTCCCGCCTTATGATGTATATTATAAAAATGAGTTAGTTACACGGGATGGTCTCTGTGGTTTGTCCATATTGCGTGTTTAGTGTCCACATTTCTAAAGTCTGCAAGTCCCATGTTTTTCACTCAAGCGTAACACACATAGTCCTTAGTTTCTTTCAGAAATGACCATAATACCCTTTTACTGAAAACAAGAAGATAACCACCATAAAGGGTATTTTGGTCATTTTTAAAAAAAGTTAAAAGAAAAGTTAACCTCTGTCCACTACAAAGACCATCTGTGTTACGGTTGAGTGAACAGTAGAGACTTCGACATGCATTATGGGCAAACCGCAAAGACCATTCGTGTAATTAATGTTATAAAAAATACATGTATAACTCTCGGTATATAATATCTATTTCGAATAATTCAGGGACTGAAGAACTTCAGTAAGAGTGCTCGTGAACTCGTTATGCGGCTACAAAAAATTGATGGTGACAATTATCCTGAAGTAAGACCAGTTACTTTACAAATGAAGCCTGTTATCATTGCCATTTGTAACTAACTTTATTTGTTCAGACACTTCATCAAATGTACATAATCAACGCGGGGACTGGTTTTAGGCTGCTTTGGAATACTGTAAAGTCGTTTCTTGATCCCAAAACGGCTGCAAAGATTCATGTACTGTTTTTTTTTTCATGCCGTCTTCATAAAAATAAAAAATTCCGCTTGTTGTGTGATATCATTTTGTTTTGTGTTGGTCTTTCCTCAGGTTCTAAGTAACAAGAATAAGTTGCTTGAGATAATTGATGCCAGGTAATTCGTCTTTATTTAATATCGTGTATGTATGTGTTTTTTCTTAATCTACAAGTAATATATTGTTTAACTATGAAATAAAAAATGGCATTTTGTGCAGTGAATTACCGGAATTCTTAGGTGGCACATGTACCTGTGCAGATAAAGGCGGTTGTCTTCTATCTGATAAAGGCCCATGGAACAATCCTGAAATCTTGCAGGTTATATACTAATAAGATCATTTTATTACTGTACTAGTTATCTCTCTTTTTCGTTTGACTGAGTCAACCGTTGTGTGGCCTGGTATTGCAGTTGGCTCTTAATAGTGAAGCAAGGCGAGCCCGACAGGTGGTTAAAGTGTTAAACAGCGAGGGAGAGATCGTTGCATATGTTAAGCCACAGCTTCCTATGGTACAAATGCGCAGCTTATATAATTTACTTTTATTAATGTTTTACATTAACTGCTAGAAAGTTTAAAATCATTGTCTTGAGCAGCTAAGAAGTAGTGATACATCGGCTGAGTCTGGTTCGGAAGCTGATGACATGGCGTCCCCTAAAGCAATGCGGAGTTATTCACATCTTAAGTTGACTCCTGTTCGTGAAGAAGTGAGTATTATTTTTCAGTTTGTAAAAAACATATTATTTTTATATAAAGTGTTTTAAAGTTATTTATGTGTTGTATATAGGCTAAGACAATTGGACCTATAAGTTATCCTGGTCAATCTTCTGGACATGATGAATACGTTCCCATGGTTGATAAAGCCGTTGATTCCGGATGGAACAATCAAACTTCAACTCACACGCCTCGTGATCCCATAGGTCAGATATATGTGTATTTTTTCAAAATAATAATATATACTTATATTTCAGATGTATGTGTTACAGGGAAACTTGTTGAACATCAAATGGGACCAGAAAAGCTTTATTCTCGGATATGGTTAATGTTATTGGCCATGTTCATGACCATTTTCACCGTGTTTAGTTCAGCCATGAGGCGTGTAACTAAAAGGGCTGCTGACTCGCCATCCGTAGTTGTTGAAAGCACTGAGGATTTTTGTTTTGATGCATCAACAACTGAGGAGGAATGCCGACCTCCGTCACCAACTCGTTTGTTTAAAGAAACAGAAATTATGAATTCGGTTTTGAAAAGATTAGGTGAACTTGAAGAGAAGGTTGATACACTCAACGCAAAGCCATCGGAAATGCCTTACGAGAAAGAGGAATTGTTAAACGCTGCCGTTTGTCGTGTTGATGGTTTAGAAGCAGAACTTATTGCTACCAAAAAGGTAAATTTTTTATTTTTAATAATTTATTTATTTTATTTTATTTCACTCTTTTGAATTAATAAACACTGTTACATCTTTTGCAGGCTCTGCATGAAGCTTTGTTGAGGCAAGAGGAACTGCTAGCTTATATCGACGGTCAAGAGGAGAAAAAGTTCAGGGTGAGTTGAAACTTAGGTTAATAAGATACATTGTTTTAAATAATCTTTATTGATGCGGTTTATTAATGCGTTTGCAGAAGAAGAAATTTTGCTGGTGAAGAGTGATGAATGTAAGGATGTGTATAAACTATAAAGTGTATGCAAGTGTTTCCTTTCTCGGGTTTGTTTTTAGAATAATTTGCACAAACGTGTTAACATTAAACTCGTGTTTTAAGCTCTAACGGTGCCTACTTATGACAGAGACGCTCTTTGTTAATAAAATTTGTGATGGGTTTAAGCTCGACTGTGAATTCTCTATGGTTGTGTGAAAAGTTGTATTATACCACCTTTATACATCTAAGATAACTTTCTAAACATCAATTTACAACCGCAATATGACTATCCGTTTGAGGATGGTATGTAGTTGACGTTGCCAAAGTCACACCTTGTATTCTCATGAAACATCATATCTCTAGCTAAATCGTTGTTGCCAGGGGCGGACCCACATAGGTCCGATCGGGGTCCCGGGACACCGATGTTTTTTAAAAATTACTTAGAGACGGTATATTAAATTTTGTCAGGACCCCATAAAAATTAATACTTGGAACCCATACTATTAACATTGAACTGGTACAGTGGAAAGTCCCTTGTTTTACTTGTGAGAGGTTGTAGGTTCAAGCCCCATCATACTCCTCTTTTGTTGTTTTTTTAATATCCTAGTCTTAGTTATTCAGTTAGGGTATTTGTGCTTTTTGTTAGTTTCTCTCATATAGTCATTATCACCATGCAACATATATAATGTTAACATGGATTTTGCATATTCTTTTATTATTTACCTTGTGTATGTATATTATAATTAATCATTTATTTGTGTTAGAGTTATTTTTTCATGTTTTGGTCAATTATGTAAGACCATATATATAGATTACGTTCATGTTTTTCGGGTATGAATTAAAAGTGTATGTTTCATCTAGTTTGTAATTTAGATTCTTTCTACTTACTCGTTTCCAGTGACACCATAGTTCCGTGTTTTATTATGTTCATCGCCTCGACCCGACCCGAATAACGACCGACCCGAAAAATTTTGTAAACCGAAAAAATTGGGACCCCATTGACAAAAAATCCTGGGTCCGCCACTGGTTGTTGCCCACCCGTGCGACCTATGAGTGTTGGCAACAAAAACTTGGGCTACTTGTGAAGCCGTATTGGTGCGAGTGAAGGCCATAAAATGACAACACTTGGTCAATATGTCTACCGCCATAAATATAACAACCTTACCATTAGGTAAGTGATAAATAAAATCCACCGAAATGTCTAGAGAGACAAATGTAGGAATCGAAAAGTCATTCAATGACCGAGTTAAGACTATTGTTTCGGTCTTAACGTGTTCACACGCATCACATATACATCACAAGAATCCGAAATGGCCTTGATGAGTCTTGAAAGATGTTTTACAATGAGTCCGTCAAGATGCGTAAAGTGCCTTGAATTGCAATGTGTGGATCTTGTAAAACCTCATCCATCATTTCTGTCTACATCACATTATATTACAAACATTTGTGTCTTGGTATGATTTTCATTGGAAAAGTTGAGAAATTTATACTTATATTGATGTAAGCTAACTTAGAATGATATTTCGCTTGATGACTTAGAAACCATTAAACTCATTGCTTTTAATTTTTATTCTTATTAATTTGTGATGATCTAAAATCCCAAACTTTTGAATTATGAGATATATGATGTTTAATGATCTGTGAACATCACAAATAATGTTTATAGCTAGTTAGAAAATTCAACTTAAATACAAAACCAACATCAATAATTGGGTGACTGAATTGATTATGGAGTTTTGAGTATATTTGACATAAAATAGTTCTTTGATCATACACAAATAAATAAGAATAAATAATAGTCACCAAGTTTTTAAATTTTTAATATTTAATCTATTGTATCCACAGTATACTTTTCTTTGTTTTCAATTGTATTAATTTGTGTCTTCTTTTCATTGAATCATTGATATATAGAAAAATCCCATGTCGTAATTTTTTTAACGAGAAAGCGTGACTATTCGGGTAACCCAATAGTAAAAGGCAACCTCATATCCCCATTACTCATACGCCCACGGATCGTAATCATAGACAACATTAGGTTGCCCAAGCCCAATCTTCTCTTCTATTCCGGGGGAAGTTGAGCTAAAACTCATTCGTAATTTAGTTATTTCAAGTTCAACATTATAGATGTTTATTTACAGTTTTGTTTATTTTTATATGTAAATACCAAGTATAAACAAACGGTAGGATAACAAACTTAGTTTAAGTACTAGATGTGCACAAAAAAAAACCTGAAATTGGGCTTTTCTATACCCGGGTTTTTACTACTCGACCCTACCAGGTTACAGATAGAATATGTTTTTCAGTATCAAAACTCGTATCCTGAACCTGACCTGATTTGTATACGGTAATACCCGAAAACTATAACCGGTTCCATACCCTTAACCCGTGTTTTTCAGTACCCGAAATTACCCGAAAAATACCTCAAAAAAGTGCAATCCCTTTAATAAAAACCCAATATATACCGGAAAATATTTGAAAATACCTCAAAAAACCCGAAAATAGGGTATCCAGATACACGATTTTAGAATATCCGGTTCTATATATCCGACCCAAACTCAATGTACAGAGTATGGTTTTAGAGACAACAACCGAACCTGAACCGGAAATGACCAATACCTGAGTTTTCAACGCCCCGGTCATACTTACCCGAAACCGGGTATTAGAAAAACCCGATTAATGGGTACTAATAATGTTTTAACAAGTGGACCAAATAAAGCCCATCGGGCTTCCAAGTGTGGTATACAAAATCCTCCCAATCCTTGTAGGGTTTACAGCGAGTGAGATCACCACACCTACCTCTTATTATCCTCCGCCGCCACTCACCGTTAACCGATCAAATGGTACATTTCTCTCTCAATCGTTTCAATCTTAAACCCTAACGAAATATTATTTTCCAGGCACCGAAGAAGGAGAAGGCTCCACCACCGTCATCAAAACCTGCCAAATCCGGCGGTGGAAAGCAGAAGAAGAAGGTCATAATAATAATAATAAATTAATAATGTTTTTGATTTTATATATGCGTTTGATGCTCATGAATGCTGTGTTTACTTATAGAAATGGAGCAAAGGAAAGCAAAAGGAGAAGGTGAATAATATGGTGTTGTTTGATAAAGCTACTTATGATAAGTTGCTAGCTGAAGCCCCTAAGTTTAAGCTCATTACTCCTTCCATTCTATCTGATCGTCTTAGGGTAAGTTACATGATTCTAACTTGTATGCACTATGCATGATATCATATTGTTTTTTTGTAATTTGTTTTAAATAACTTTAACTGATTGTTTCCATTGTTATTTGTTTGTTTGGATTTTAAATTACTAGCAAAGTGGATAAAAACATAGGTATGTATATTTGGTTTTTAGATGAAATTAAGTGTTATTTGTTTTTAAGTTGTCAAGTTTAGGTTATGAATATGGTTAAAGTTGTAAATTGGGTATATTATATTTATCATAGCTGTATATGAGCATTGTGAGATTTAAGTAAGCGATAAACCAGTGAGCTTTATGCACATTCAAGCCAGCAGATTTAAGTAAATTGATGTGATTTTTGGTTTTTTTTTTTTGTAATTAATTGTAATTTTAATTTTTTTATGGTGAATGCAGATTAATGGATCACTTGCAAGGAAGGCAATCAGGGAACTAATGGCAAGAGGTGCAATCAGGATGGTTTCTGCACATTCAAGCCAGCAGATTTATACCAGGGCTACCAACACTTGAACAAGTCATTTTTGTTTTCTTTTTTTTTATGTATTTGGTTCATTTTTCTTTGTTTTGGTGAGGATATGCTAATGACTTGTGTTTGGTATAATTATTTTGTTATTGTTTAAATTAGTTGAACTTGATTTCCCAAATCCCAAATTAACTATTCTATGTCGTTCAAACCAAGTAGTCGAAGGCGTAAGTTTTGTTTGTCAACTTGTTGCAGCTCCCAACGCACAAAAAATAAAAATAAAAACATCTGAGTACACAATGATTTGTTGTGTATGACAGGAATAAGTCGGTTTTCTCACGAGAACGCATCGTTGTCAATGTGTTCGAGCTCTTCTTAGAGGTGAACCAGGCACTCACCTCTAAGGCTCTAACTCCATAGATTAAAACTCGATTGGAAATTATCTAATTATGTTACTTGTAAAGGCTACAACATCAAAAGTACTGTAGTTGTGTATGTTAGACAAATTTCTACTTTTTATCGTTTTTGAGGTTAGTTACTTTGACAATTTTTCGCTTCTTGAGAGACTCAAACCCTCTGCAGTCTAGAGGTACACAAATTGGGTTTTTTCTAATACCCAGGTTCGGGTATGGAACCGGGTTCAGCTATGATCGGATATTGAGAGAAATCAGGTAAGGTTCGGGTAGGATATTGAGGAGAAAAACTCAACCCTATGTATCCGGGCAGGGTATGATCGGGTTCGGGTATTAGAACCGGGTACGGCCGGGTATTAATACCCGGTTTTGAATTTGTAATTTTTATACATTTTTTAATTTGTTTAAAATTTAAATTTGCTTTTAATTTATAAAAATAATTAAACTATATTACAAAAACCATAAATCCACTTAATTACAAATTATTTACTTAAATAATATGCATTTTAAAAAAACTTAAACATAAAAGTTGTGAAGTAAACATAAAAATATACTCTAAAAAATCATGTATCATTTCGGTTATTAGAAAATTGGTATCGGGTATAACCGGGTATCGGGTATATGGTATGACAGGACCCGGGTATATACGTGTATAAATCGGGTACGGTTCCGGGTACGGGTATTGACCTCAAAATGCATACCCTATCCATACCCTACGGATAGGGTCGGTTCCGGTTTCGGGTATAGAATACCCGGGTATAAAAAAACCGTTTCCATGTATTTTTTTCTGGTCCGGTTCCGAGTACGGGTTTTTTGTGCACCTCTACTCTGCACCCCAGGAAGCAAACCCTTTGGGAAAAGCTTCCTGACCACTCCACTGGAAGGCGAACCACACACATTATTTTTAGAAGCTACCTATATTAGGGTGAAATGTTGCCGCTTTAAGAAATTTTACGACCCGGATTTGTTAATGCTAATGAATGTAAGATAATAATGTTAAGTTACATTATACAAATATAAACTTTCAAATATGATACTAAGCAGTATTCAAGAATCTCACTCATAACAAAGTTATTTGTAAGGTTTGGAAGAATGAGATGTATTTGAATCGTATCTCTATTCACGAATAGAGAAGGACATAAATAACTTGCTTCTAGAAAGACCTCTAGGTCCACGAAAAAACATACACGGACCTTGGTTCTCGAAAATTTGAAGTGTATTATGTTAAAATGAACATTCATTTTATAAGACACTTGCATTTACGTATGAGTCTGGTTTATATGTTTGTTTATTTGTTGTTTTGCGGATCAACTATGACACTAAAATCCATAAGTAAGAGAGGCAACTTAAATTTTAGTGTCATCAAACGAATTTAAATCTAAGACTTTTTTAACTGTAAACGGGATTCACAATATGATGTTTAATCAAGTTATAATAAGGGTGTATAGATATGGAGTGCACATGATACATTTACAAGACCAATCGATAACGCTTAAGTTGTTCTAGACTTAGTAAATACAACATTCGACAAAATTGATCATATATGCCCATCAATGGGTATTGGGCTTGCATGAAACACAATTTACAATCAAATATAAGACTAAAATTACCAATATCTCGTCTTAATTTCCAAAACCCACACATTTGAACGAACCATACTTTGTTCCAGCTTAGGTCATATAGAGTAATAAGGGTGTATAGATATGGAGTGCACATGATACATATACAAGACCAATCGATAACGCTTAAGTTGTTCTAGACTTAGTAAATACAACATTCGTCAAAATTGATCCTATATGCCCATCAATGGGTATTGGGCTTGCATGAAACACAATTTTACAATCAAATATAAGACTAAAATTACCAATATCTCGTCTTAATTTCCAAAACCCACACATTTGAACGAACCATACTTTGTTCCAGCTTAGGTCATATAGAGTAGTAACAATAAAGCAAACACATATAATCCAATTTCCAATGTTTTAAAAACCGGTATTTAACTTAAGGTTTAACAGGGTTTAAAAGCTTGCCTGCAATTTCATATAAATACAGCTTTAACTCAAAAATAACCAAAAAGTACATTATTTCATAATAAAAAAATGACCAAAAAGTTAATCCATAATAAAAAATAATATAAATGCACCCGATTTTTAAAAAATAATCCAAAAGTTTACTTGTTTCGTTGTTAATTGCTAAGTTAAAAGTAAATTTTAAAAAACACAGCCCGTAAATACAAAAAATCTTCTGGGCTTAAAACCGATTTGCCGGTACAAACCAGTATTATAGAAAAAAACCACTAGTTTAATGCTCTAGCAAACCAACCAAATATACCAAACACAAAATACCAGCATGTTGTGCGAAATCCAGTTTAACTAGCCGATATGTACTGGTTTTTAAAAGCGCTAATTACCAAAATAAACAAGTTTGGCCCACAAATTTCCAAAAAAAACATGTCTAATTTAAACTTTGGCACACTAACATTAAAGACAACTAAAACGAAAAAAAAAGAGGGCTAAGTGAGGCTAAGTAAAACTTTAGCATACAAGTCGAGTTGAAGCCAATTAAAAAGGAATATATGGAGCCCGACTGAGTGAATTGACACGTATCAGTTAAATACAAGCCGAGTTGAAGCCAATTAAAAAGGAATATATGGAGCCCGACTGAGTGAATTGACATGTGTCAGCTAAATAAATGTAGAGAGGGAGAGAATTATTGTCATGTATACGTTTGGGGCAAAACTGGAAATGCTAAAAGTTAAGGGTACAAAACGCCACTTGTAAACACCACCTTCACTCTCACTAAACCCTAAATAATAAATAAACACCAACACCATAACCCTAACTCAACCAGCAGCCATAGCCAACAATGGGCGGCAAAGCAAAAGGCAAGCACCGTTTGGACAAATACTACCACTTAGCCAAAGAACACGGCTACCGTTCTCGAGCCGCATGGAAACTCATCCAACTCGACTCCAAACACACCTTCCTCCGCTCCTCCCACGCCGTCCTCGACCTCTGCGCCGCTCCCGGCGGCTGGATGCAAGCCGCCGTGGAACGTGTTCCGGTCGGCAGCCTCGTCATCGGCGTGGATCTCGACCCGATCCGACCGGTCCGTGGAGCCATTGCGGTTCAGGAGGATATTACTACGCCTAAGTGTAGGTCCACTGTTAAGAGGCTGATGAGTGAGAATGGAGTCAAGGCGTTCGATCTGGTGTTGCATGATGGCTCGCCGAATGTTGGTGGGGCCTGGGACCAGGAGGCGGTTACTCAGAATGCGTTGGTGGTTGATTCGATTAAGCTCGCTTCCGAGTTGCTTGCGCCTAAAGGCGCCTTTGTTACTAAGGTATTTATTTAATTAGGGATTAATAGAGTGAGATTTTAGCTTTAGTTTGTTTAATTAGGGTGTTACTGATTTAAGTTTTAGCTTTTTAATACTCAATTAGGGTTTTACAGATTGAAATTTTAGCTCCTAATGTTAAATTAGGGGTTAAAAGAGACTGAAATTTTAGCTCTATAATGTTCAATTAAGGTTTCACAGATTTGTATTATAGCTTTATTTCGATCAATTAGTATTTACAGATTTATATTTTAGCTCCTAATGTTCAATTAAGGTTTTGCAGATTTATATTTTAGCTCTATTTTGTTTGATTAGTATTTTACAGATTTAACTTTAATATCATCTTATTTGTTCAATTAGTATTTTACAGATTTACTTTTTAGCTTTATTTTGTTCAATTAGTATTTTACAGATTTACTTTTAGTTAGTTTTTCACAGATTTACATTTTCGTTCTATTTTGTTCAGTTAGTATTTTACTGATTTACATTTTAGCTCTATTTTGTTCAGTTAGTATTTTACACTTTTAAATTTTAGCTCCTAATGTTCAATTAAGGTTTCACAGATTGATTTTTTAGCTCTGTTTTGTTCAATTAGTATTTTACAGATCTAAATTTTAGCCCCTGATGTTTAACTAGGGGTTAAAAGGTGAAATTTTAGCTCTATATTGTTCAGTTAGGGTTTCACAGATTGATATTTTAGATCTGAAATGTTCAATTAGCGTTTAGTATATTGAAGTTTTAGCTTTATAATGTTCAATTCGGGTTTAATAGATTGAAACCTTAGCTCTTTAGTGTTTAGTTAGAGTTGTACATGCTGAAATGTTAGTTTTGTAATGTTCATCCAGGGTTTTTCAGATTGAAATTTTAGTTCTGTATTGTTCACTTAGGGTTTCACAGATTAAAATGCAGCTATGTAATCAGTGTGGATTTGAATTTTTATGTTTAGTTTTCAGTTTTACATACACACACACTTTTATATGCAATATTTATGTATATATACGGAATTGCTGTAACTCTAGCAAGTTGCTGGAAATAGGTTGGAATTAAGGGCCGGCGGGGTCTGACTACCTATTTTATTGCCCATTACACAAAATTTTATCAGTCACTGGTCGATGAGTCCCGATTTTTCCAACACAGTCTGCAATGTTCATTTAGATTTTAAAAGATTGAAATGTAGCTCTATGTTGTTCAGTTAGGGTTTTACTGGTTGTAAGTTTAGTTCTGTAGTTTTCATTTATGTATTGTTTATTCAATTGAATTTAAGAATTACTAATTTGATGTCTTTAATATGTAACAGGTTTTCAGGTCACGGGATTACAATGCTGTTCTTTATTGTCTTAGACAGGTATTGGATTGCAGTTTGATTGTAATTGAATTGATAAAGGTTTTAACTTTTTGATTTGTTTGCAGTTATTTGAAAAGGTTGAGGTTGATAAACCAGCTGCAAGTCGTTCAACATCTGCTGAAATCTTTATAGTTTGTCAGAAATACAAGGCTCCTGCTAAGATTGATCCTCGTCTCTTTGATGTTAGGCATCTGTTTCAGGGAGGCAAAGAACCACCAAAGGTGATATCATATCCAAGTTAATAGATAATTTATTAGTGTTCCCTAGTTTTTTAAAATGATTAACAATGTTTCATGAATATTATACATATACGTAACTGCATTTTCCAAATTGAAGAAGCCCTGATTTTGTGTGAACTTTAAATTCAGGTAATTGATGTACTTAGACCAACAAAACAGAAGAGACATCGTGACGGGTATGAAGATGGTGATACTACTTTGAGGAAAACGTGTTCAGCAACAGATTTTATTTGGTCAACAGCTCCTCTTGATGTTCTTGGTACTGTTACATCTATTGCTTTTAAAGACGACACATGTCTGCCTATCAAGAATCATGCTTTGACTACAGAGGAGGTTAGTTCTATGATCCTTTCTTTATTTGCTTGATATAAATATTATTGCTCAATTTGTTATTTTTTCAGAAGGCACCTTTCAAATTTTCGAATACTTGTTATTTTATCAGGTTAAAGCACTTTGTGACGATTTGCGCATTTTAGGGAAACAAGACTTTAAGCATCTGTTGAAGTAGGTTACATTTTAAAGTTTGGTCAATTTTTATTTTGACTGCAGTTTCATGATTCTGAAACCTTTTTTTTCGATTTGGCATATTAGGTGGCGTATACATATTAGAAAGGCATTGTCTCCAGAAAAGGAAACTTCTATACCTGCAGATGTTGAACCTGAGAGCAAAGTTGATGAGGATGAAGATGAAGATGATGATGGACTTAAAGAAATGGAAGAATTAACAAATGCTATGTTACGGAAGAAAAAACAGGCGAAAAAAATCATTGCAAAGCGGCGAGCTAAGGTTTTATATAATTTCATTTGTCGCCATCTCAGTTTTGGGTTTTGTACTCGTATTTTTGATCTGTTTACATACATGATATGCATGCTTGTAAACAAACACGAACATGGCACATTCATGTTTGTTTGTTTAACTTTTATCCCAACACATGACTGGACATGAACAGTTAAATGAACAGGGTTTTCGTGTTCGTTTGCAACAGTACAAACTAACTCAGCATAGATGAACGGACATAACCGAGTGAAAACCAACTAGAAGTAAACGTGAAAATCGATCTGTTGGGCTTCAAGGTTACCATAAAACTAGACTAAACTGTAGTGGACTAGTGGACTTAAAAAGGTTAAGTAAATATATAAATGGACGTAATCTGACAAACACAAATCAATATAATCAAAAGAACATAACCGAATTTATATGAACGAATGCTCACAAACATAATGAACAAACAAGACATGTGTTCATGCTCATTTGTTTAACTAAAGAACAAACAATTTTATTTCGTGTTTGTTCCTTTTATTAAATAAACCATCTTTCCGTCGAATGGTAAACAAACAGTTCACTGAACGTCTGGTACATTTTACAGTACTTATATGGCTATATGCATGTATGTGGTGAACATATGTTTAGTCATCTTATATCAGTTTTCATTGTTGGATCTCTAATGTTTGAAATATGCAGGATAAATCAAGGAAAGCAACTGGAATGCAGAGTGATGTAATGGATGATGGATATACTGATATTGAGTTGTTCTCTTTATCATCTATCAAGGTCAGATCGATATCCTTTCATATCAGTAAACAGTTTAATATTTTTTGAAATTTTTGACACATTTCATTGTTATTCAGGGAAAGAAAGATTTGGTAGCTGTTGACAACACCGAAGATGAGGGTCCAAATAATGAAGTAATGGACAGCGATAATGAGGAAAATCACGTTGAATCTGAAAATGAGGCGCTTAGTGACATGGACTCTGATGAAGAGCGCCGAAGGTGTGTTTTTGCTTGGATGAAAAAAAGTAATTATTAATGATTGTTAAATTCGGTTAGTCATCGTTGATCGTTCCATTTTGATTTCAGATATGACGAGAAAATGGAACAGTTAATGGAAGAAGCTTATGAGCAGTATATAACCAAGAAAGAAGGAAGTACAAAGCTGAGAAAGCGAATGAAGCAAAAG
Source organism: Bidens hawaiensis (assembly GCF_021521415.1). Classification (NCBI taxonomy): domain Eukaryota; kingdom Viridiplantae; phylum Streptophyta; class Magnoliopsida; order Asterales; family Asteraceae; genus Bidens; species Bidens hawaiensis. The sequence goes on from NW_027500542.1 coordinate 47,175, forward strand.
CACTCTGAAGATGGTGAACTTCTTGAGGTTTGCGTTATTTACCCCGTTTCTTGTATTATTTTAAGTTTCTTTTTCTATATTGTTTTATTTTGGTAACAGAAGGTTGACTTGTACTTTTTGGTCAATGCTAGGATGGTGACGATGATGATAATAATGATGCTTTAAATATGGATGAAGACTCTGACAATGATAAAGAAGCCAATCCTCTAATGGTCCCTCTTAATGATAACGAGCCAACCGAGGAAGAAATCGCTGCAAAATGGTTTAGCCAAGACGTCTTTGACGACGATGACGAACAAGAAAAATCAAAAACCGATGACGAAGATGAAGACGAAATGCAAGTGGATAAAAAACCCGATGATCAACTTATGGTCCCAAAAAAACCGACATCAAAAAACAAACCGCAAAAGCCTCAATCTTCCCAACCAGCGGCCACTGAAGATTTTGAGGTGGTCCCCGCTCCAGGGACGGATTCAAGCGATGACTCATCGTCGGACGAGTCCGACGATGACGTGCAAACAAAAGCCGAAATCTTGGCTTGTGCGAAGAAAATGTTGAGAAAAAAGCAAAGGGAACAAATGCTTGATGACGCGTATAACAAATACATGTTTCATGATGATGAAGGGTTACCAAAATGGTTTATAGATGAAGAGAAGAAACACATGCAGATCATTAAGCCCATAACGAAGGAAGAGGTGAACGCGATGAAAGCCCAATTCAAAGAGATAAACGCTCGGCCCGCTAAGAAGGTGGCGCAAGCAAAGGCTCGAAAGAAGCGAGTTGCAATGAGGAAGATGGAGAAGGTTAGGAAGAAGGCGAATACTATTGCGGATCAAGAGGACATTAACGATCGCTCGAAGATGAAGATGATTAACACACTTTATAAGAAGGCGACCCCACAAAGACCGAAGAAGGAGTTAGTGGTGGCGAAGAAGGGGGTGCAAGTGAAGCCTGGTAAAGGGAAAGTGCTTGTTGATAGGAGGATGAAGAAGGATGCAAGGAAACATGGGATGAAGAAGGATAAGGAAAAGGCGAAAAGTAAGGGTGGAAAGGGGCAGAAAGGTAAAGGGGCCAAGGGTAAAATGGGAAAAGGTGAAGGACCTAAGGGTAAAATGGGAAGGAAGTGAAGTTGCAGCAGTATGGACAATGAAGATGGTTTTTTTGAGTTGTAAAAGAAATTTTGTTTTAAGTTAAACATATGCTCTTTTTCTGTCATAAGCACTTACAAAATTAAAAAAAAGAAGTTTTATGTGTTTTATATTTATGACAGTATGCCATTTTGGATACACTTGAAATAGGTTTTTGATCTTTATTAATTCATGTTCAACATTAATCTTTCCTTGACGTATTATGACTATTATCCTTGTCTTCATGACTATCCAGAGGAGACTTGGTGAAGCCTATGGTGGGCTTGTAAAATAATTTGCATCTGATGAAAACCGGAAACGTGCTGTGCCAAGGTTTTCGTACACCTACTGGCATAATTCGGCATTGATTTCATTACAAGCGTCCATATTGTGAAAGTACGGAGGGTTGATTGCCTTTTGAGTTAGTTTTTCTCATAGTTTGATTCGAAATAGGTTTACAGGGTTGCTCGGGTTATATTTTCGATCTTTGTAATTTGTAATCAATTAATCATATCAATAGACAAGTTATGAGCAATTGCTTCTCTTGCTCATCTCATTACATTACTAATTAGACTTTATATTGATCATTGTAATTTGTAATCAATTAATCATATCAATAAACAAGTTTTGAGTCAATTGCTTCTCTTGCTAATATCATTACAATACTAACTAAAATTTTAACGATCGATGCAAGTTTTTAAAAAATTAATGATATTTCATACAACAATTACATTACTTTTGTCATTTCACTTGATTACAATCTCTTTTTTTTCACCTAAATACAAACCAAATGCATTAAATGTTGATAAAAAGAATTAAATTCTACTCCTTATTTTAACAATCAAAACATTTATTCATTCAAAATTCAAGCTATCATGATTCGAAATCTCTTAGAAATAAATGACGTGAAATCAAACACCTTTCACACATTTAATACATTTTCATACATTTATAATGGTTTGTTTTTTAAATGTAGTGTTATAGGCTGTAACTTAAATCAGTATTAAAGTTTCTTTCAAACCTAATGGGTTATGACTAGGTGCTATGTTTGCAAACTATGATTCGTGCTGGAAAAAGCTCATTCTTTTCTTCTTTTAATTATTCATTTAAAATACATGATACGATTTCCATTAGATTCAATGATGATTCATTATGATAGTTTCATTTCAAAATCAATAATATATTACTCCCTCCGTCCCATTAGATTATGTGTAGTAGATGAACTATAGAATGAGACGTTTTGCGTCATGTGACGCCTAATCAGGAAATTGTAAATTTTTGTTTTTGGGGTGTAATAATGTTGTAGCCATATATATATATATATATTATATATATACCCCACACACAAACAAAATAAAATAATAATATTCAACAATGGAGACAGGCGATAAAAGAATATCGCCTCCCCCCCACCACACACACATTTCGTCCCTTTTGAAGCCCGAGGGGCCAGTGTTCTCGCCCCGAAACAAACCTTGTCGCCCACTTTACTCGCCCACTACACACACCCTTAGTGTTATGATTTGAAAATCACAAAGTTTAAGGTAGATTGAATGATTATTTTTTTTTTCTTATTAAATGGCAATAATGCCCTTGTAAAGTGGGTCCATCAATATTATTTTCTAATGTTAGTTGTGTGTATTTAGGTGTAAATTTGAAAATTGTCTAATAAACTTTAAAAGTGTACACTTATAGTGGGACAAATAAAAATGAAAATATGAACACTTATAATGAGACGGAGGAAATAATTCAAATGCACATTGTCATAGATAGAATTATAATGTAGTTACTCCCTCCGTCCCATTATAAGTGTCATAGTTTGATTTTTCAAGTTTTTCTTGTTTAAATTTGACCGACAATATTTTTGTTTGTGTTATATAATACTTGATATAAAATATATGAATGGATTGGGTTTTAAATGTATTTTACATTGATATAATTTTCATCAAATATTATATGACACGAACAAAAATATTTATGGTCAATGTTGTAAAAGAAAGACTTGAAAAGTCAAATTAGAAGACTTATAATAAGACGGAGGGAGTATTATTCAAATTTCTAAATCACTACTTCACAATAAATTAGTGTGGTAAAAAAACATATGTTATGTACATTATAATTTCAAGTTAGAGCACATTATTTTATTTTTCAAAATATATATTAAATAAAGAAAAAATGTATGTTCAGTTATTAATAGATTCGTAAAAATAAATATATGATAATAGTTTTCTTTCATCATTCAAATTACTAACTTGTAAATCAGATACTATTACAATGCAACTTTGATTAACAAAATATAACTACTTATGTTAAAATATAAAACAACTTTTGAACCATTAGGAATAAAAATCAACTCATAAGAACACATTTACTAAGAGTTATAAACTAGTAAAACACCTGGAAAAGAATAAAAACTATCAACATTTTTAATAGATAACAACACTAAATGCAAAAAAAACCAAACACACAAGATTCATCAATTATATGAATCTAGTTCAAGTGTGTTTTAATCTTAAAGTGACTTGGTGTAGGTCTAAGCCAACTCCTCCCACCAATCAATGTCTTGTTCAAATAAGGTGCACTCTCAACACGTGACAGCTCACGTGACCATTTAACCCTCTTTGATCTATTAGCCCCTGGTCCATAACACATGTATTCACCATAGTACACAGTCCTACACACAAAAATATTATGATCACATTTTTTAAAAATTCTAAAGTAAAATGTTATGCAAAATATATTAACATAATGTTTGTACCCTCGCTTCCTTGGATCATCCCAATCATGCCATCCGTCGGGAGAGATGGTGTTCGACATGTATGTATGTGCGTATATGACTCGTGAATATGGTCCCCATGGTCTTCCGAGAAAAGTGCCGTTGTCTAAGCCGGTTATTTTGCAACCCAAGAATATGAAACCGGTGTTTTCTGATGGTGAGTTCCTATGTTGAGCTGTTATTGTTCCCAAGGCTCTAGCTAAAGAATGTAGTTGGCAACTCTACAAGTGTTTTAATGCATTATGAATGTAGTTGACATTGAAGAGAGATTAGGATACAAGTCTCAATTTTGATATATTACATTTCCCCAAAACCACTTAAATGCAATTACATGCTAAGGTCTTCTTAGACAAGATATTGTTTAAACGTGTCAAATTTTAAAAAATCGACATTTCGAGTATGAAAAAGAAAATGTAGATAGATTTAAATCTATATAACATTGAAAGGGGGTTCGGGGTTTAGTCCGTTTGTTTTGACAAAATTTAGGCTGAATTGCTAACTGCGTTTTAATAGGCAACAAACAAAACCGAAAACTGACATTTTAACTGTTTGACGGTTTAATTTGAGTTTTAAATATAGATTTTTAAATTACTAGTTTGTATTAAAAAAATTGAAATAACATAAACGATTCATTAACATATGTGGATATTGCAAAATGAAAACAAAAATTACAACAAAAATGTTAAACGAGTTGTCAAAGCCGAAACATAAGGCAAACCATATAAATACTTCAAATCAGCCGATCAACATTAGTTTGGAATTTGGATGATAGTGTTAATGGTTCATAAGCGCTCTTAACTCTAAGTTTAAATTTAAAGCGATTAAGGGGGAGTTTGGAATTGATTATTTTATCTCTTTATTACTTACAACTTATAAGTTATAATGTGTTTGGGAAAGTTAAACTTTGTGAGTTATAAATCATAGGTCACAGTTACGTAACTTATTAACTTATTAAAAAGTTATAACGAGGTAAAATAAGAAATCCCAACATCACCTAGAATAGTGTTTTACATTAACAAAAAAGTTTTAGATTACATATGGTCCATATATATATAAAAATTTAAGCATAACGAATTTTTCATGTAAAATAAGTAATTATATAGCAGGATCCCTTAAAACAGTTGTCATATTGTGTAAATCATTTTATACTTACTATAGATCATGAAAAGATATACTTACTTCAAAAAGAGAAGCAGCATTGCCACAAATAAAATCAGTAGCTCCTTCAATATAATCAATCAATCAATCAATCATACCCAGTAAAATCCCACCGACAGCAGAGCTATAGGTAGGGTCTGGGGAGGGTGGGATGTAGGCACACCGTACCTCTATCCAAAGGAATAAAGAGGTGGCTTCCAGAGAGACCCTCGGCTCTAAGAACATGTGTATGAAGCAAAAAAAGGAAATCAAAGTTTAACAGTTATATAAAAAACTACTACTAATTATAATAATATTAATAAAAAGGTCACAGTTTAACCGCAATATAAAAGCTAATAATAATAATAATAAAGCCGAGGGTAGCGCTTAATCGCTTCAATATAACAATTATAATAATAATGTCTTCCAAAATCATCAAGCAACGTATCCTGGTAAGACAAGATTCGACACCCGTAAAATGCAGCCCGATCCGCAGATACCCTCAGCGCGATACCTTTCCCGCTTGTTCCAAACTCGTTCTACAAAATTAATAAAATCCAAACTCAGAGTCGAATAAAATGAAATCAAGTACAAGATCAATCTATCAAAATCACACCTAAATCGTAAGATATCTCGCAACAAAATCAGACGCCATTACTGATAATGTTGGAGAATCAAAAATGTCTCCACCGTCATTCCAGGTTATGGTAGTGTTGGTCCCCGGTGTACCACTCAATGTTATAAAGGGTTTATCCGCGGGAATAATAATCTTCTCTCTGATAAAATCAAGAATCTAGAGTTAAATATAATTGTGTAAACAAGCTAAGCCGAAGCTCAACTGACTTTCAAGAGCTTCAGCTTGGCTCGTGAGTCATTTTCTTTACGCTCAAGATCATCTCGTTTATTATTTAGTACTTAATTTATATACATTTTTATTTATACTTTTCAAGCTTATGCTATGTTCAATTCATTATTTATTAACTAATTCATCTACATTTTGAACTACTTTTATATTTTTTTTAATAAAATTAAACGAGCCCGGCTAGTTTATTAATAATTATTAGCTTATAAATTTTTTTATATATGTTGAAAAATACCAAACTTTAATATCTTTAAAATTTTTGAATAAAACAAAGCATGCTTAAGCTCGGTCTGCTCGGCTCATGCTCGTGTGTAGTACCTTAAACAAGCCACCTCGGCCCCATAAAACTAATACATGAAAGTCTTAAGAAAGTTATAATAAAAAAAACCCGAGGCATGAGCTCTAGGCTCGAACTTGATTACTAAACAAGCTTTATTTAAGACTTGGGCTCAATAAAGCTCGACTCGTTGCACCCATACATATTTAAAAACCTAAGCGAATAAAATATAATTAAAAACAAACCTGTATATTCCGAGTTTAATAGAAATATAAACAACTTGAGAGTTATTGGAAGCAACCGCATTAATAGTGAAGAAACACTAATTGACCCCGGGCAGATTACGAATAATCTGGGGGTTAAATAGATGTTTCCCACGAGGGTTAGGTCCGGCAAGATGGTTATTCTTCTGATGACCTACAAAACAGACACCGTGAGCTCGTCACTGAGAGGGGGGGGGGGGTTTCCTCCTTGTGACCACCCTCCGGCGTGAGAATCAGACTAGATTGCTCTGAATATAAGTGTATATTAAGAGAGATTGCTAGAGAAGATAAGATAGAAGATAATGATACCGTTCCAAGGTGTTGGAGTATTTATAGCCGAAGGTAGGTTTCCAAGCAGGTACAGCCAGCTGTATAATATTCCTTTTCCACCAACTGTGGGCTACGCACGTGCCATGCTGGTAGTTGGTGGGTAGGCAGCGGCTGATAGTGACATGGCCGGCTGTGTACTATTCCTTTTCCGCCGGCTGTGTACTATTCCTTTTCCACCAACTGCAGGCTATGTACGTGCCACGACAAGGGTTGGTGAGTAGGCAGCGGCTGATAGTGACATTTTGTACTAGAGCGTGCTCCTCGTACTGTTGTCGGTGAGCTGTCACCCTGTGATTGGTTCATGGGCTGCTTTGGTCAGATATTGTCTATTTTGTCCATACCTTGGCAGGTATATTACAAAAGATCTTCCAGAAGCGTACGGGCTGGCTCATTTGGGCGGGAGTATTCCCGCCTTGCTCATTCCTTCAGGTGACATTACTGAATTATTTAGTGCCTTGTGCGTGTAGCCTTGCTATTAGTGCGGGTAGCCTTCCCTGATGGCTTGTATCCGCAACTGCGGGAACAGGCGGGGTACTTCACCATTGGGAGGCTTTTCCTGCGGGAACAGCTGGCGTACTGCGCGTAAGGTCTTCTCTGAGCATGGTTGGTCCTGCGGAACCAGTTGGTCCTTGCGCAGACGTCCCTCTTCAAGGTGAGTCTTGCGGGTCCAACTGGGCTCTGCTGGGACCTACCTCTTCAAGTCCCCCCAGTCCAATGTTCTTCTCATGAATTGTTAATAAGTGAGGTGAACTTTTGGACTTAAGCAAGGGGTTTTGGAAAGGCTTTTTAGTTTTAAGGTTTTCCGTGGGGATTCTTCCCGCGGTTTTCCTAATGTCACTCGCAGAAATTCCCGACTTTTCTGCCTGATCTTTGGTTGTGATGCGGGTAGGTGTTTAACCCCTTCGCACATCGGGAGCGTTGAGTTTCACTTGTATAGATTCTTCACGAGGTTTTGGCAGTTTCGGACATAGTGATCAGTTATGTTAAACCACCAATTCCGCCTTGAAGTTTCAAACAGGCTAGTTCTCAACATTCCCGCTATGTGGAGGTGCTATTTCTCTTTCTGCAAGCACGGTCCAGAAGATCCTTCTTGGTTTCAATTCCCTGCAAGTGCTAAGTATGTGAAGGGTTTCGCCTTGACACTGTACCCACACTCGTCTTATAGTTTCTTTACTTCCAAGGTATTCTTGGCTTCAATTCCCTGCAAGTGCTAGGTATGTGAAGGGTTTCGCCTTGACACTGTACCTGCACTTGTCTTACGGTTTCTTGGGTACCAAGGTAAGGGGGTATATTCCCTCTTATTTTTGAATCTTTGAATCATTTTGAATCTTTTTGAAATTCGAAGAGTTGGTGAAAGGATAAGAACAGTCCAAACTGTTGAAGGGACGTTAGTGTCGTCCGACGGTTTCTTCTGACAGTTTCAGGACGTGCAGGAAGTTATGGCGACGTGACAGTATATGGTCATTCCAGACGCTTTTTCAGGCGCGTGGGCGCGAGTTTTCGGGCGCGTGGGCGCGAGATTTACGGCACGCGTCCTGTCGACAGCTGTTGCCAGCTTGCTCTTTCCACGTGTCATAGTTTCATTGCACCTGCGCTTCTCTCTCCCCCGCATTAAATTCATCGCATTCATTGCGATGAGTATATAAAGGGGGAGAGGGTGCATCTTAATCCGCACTTTCACTTCTCTCTTCTAAACGATTTCCGGCGAATACTCTAACTTTTCCGTCGAGCATTCTCCTGAAATCATTCCTTTACATCTAAAACATGTCTTCTACTCATGATCTTGAGGCTACCGCCGAGGAGTCTGATGTGTACGCCGAGATCCCGACGTCCACGTCTGATAAGGACGATAAGAGCACTGCTGGCGAATGCCAGTGTGCTCTTCCCATCGACCTTTATCAGTACATCGTCAGGAAGTTCATGCTCGAGCCGTTCGAGCCTGAGTTTCCTGAGCCTCACCAGACGGTGTACGATGCCCCCAAGGGCAAAATAGGGGTATATGCTGCATTCTTCGTTTATGGGAATCTCAGGTTCCCATTGACGAAGTTTGTATACCGTGTTTTGGAGAGACACGGTGTGCACCTGACGGAGGTACACCCAATGGCGATCGCCAAGATCCGCCATTTTGAATGGGTGTGCCTCATTCTGGGTGTGGAGCCCCATGTCGACCGCCTGATGACCTTCTACTCCCGGAGGTGCATCCAAGGCTGGTACACCTTGGTCACCCGGATCAAGGGTTTGAAGATCTGTGCTACCGAGCGCAGTCTTCGGTCTTGGAAGCGGGAGTTCTTCTACATCTCTGTCCGTGTCGTCCCTATCGCGATGACATTCAAGAACGGGAGAGCACTCCCCAACCTTCACGCTTCCAACTACCAGGAGGCGGAATGGTTTGCCAAGATCTCCCGGATCCAGACTCCGGTTTACCGCTTTGCGGAGTCTGGGATGGTGATGCTCGGTATGAGCCGGGTGTGGAAAGATGCTGGGGCGGAGGCGCCACAGATTCCCATCGTCCTCGAATACGGTTTGAACTTTATTCCTTACGGTATGCTTCATATTATTTGCTAATTTAGGGTTTTTGTTCTAACCATCTCTTTCTTTTTATTTTCAGAGGGAAACAACTTGCAGTCTCTTCTGCAGCCGCGGGAGAGTGGTGGTCCCGCTCGGTTGGGTACTCGTGCTCTTGACGAGAACGAGTTGCCCATCCTTGAGCAAACGGCGGATCGGTTTGTGGAGGCCTACCCGCCAGGCCACGAAATTCTGAGCGCCACGCGGCCAGGTAAGGGATTATTTAACCCTCGCCCTCTCAATGCTCAAACCTCTGCTGGAATTCCTCTAATTTTGTCATCTTCTGATGAGGAATCCGCAGATGGTCCTTTCTTCGCGAGGAAGAAGGCTGCTGGCGGGAAGGGCAAGGCTAAGGTTGTCTCCACTGCCGATCAGGGCAACCGGTCTGACTCGGAGACCGAAAGTGACGAGGCGGCGGGGAACCCTGGTGGTGGTGAGACCACTGTTCCGGAGGTTGAGATAGCTGTCACCTCCGAGCAGCCCAGGACGACGACGGTGACCGGTATGAAGAGGCCGGCTCCATCGGGTTCGTCCCCGCCTGTTCGCACCTTCAAGCTCAAGAGGACTCGTAAGTATAAACTTCATTTACTTTAACTGCATATCTTTCCGCCATTATAGTTATATATCTTGTCTTCGTGCAGGCGTGGATGCTACCGCATTCCAGAGTGGAGCGGGGAGGAGCGTTTCTGGACCCATGACGGTAGGTTTGGTCAACCTACCCGACGCGATGATCCAGGCGGCTACGCCTGTTTGCAGTATTGGTTCAGTTGCTCATCCCGTTGAGGCAACTGTTCCAACTGTAACATCATCCCCGCCGGCTGTCAGTGCCATCTTCACGGAATCCTTCACTGAGCCGGCGGTGGTTTCTTTTGCGGGTTCTTCCGCGGCGACTGCCACGGTTGTGAGTTCACCTCCGGTGAGTTCACCTCCGTTGGTTTCTACCGCGACGGCCTCCACCATGCTTCCTCCGGCACCGGCGACCGCGGCCGGTCCTTCAGGTATGTTCGGGGTTGGGGCGTCTAGCCAATCTTTGCCTCCTTCCCGTCTCCTTGACCTTTTGGATGGATATCCCTTAGGTTCAGGTGATGGGTTTGGTGGCTATCGGCCTGTTGTCGACCCTACAGGTGCGTGGGGTTATCTTGGCCTTATATCCCTTTTATCATTTTCTCTTAACTGTTTTTTGTTTTATTGCAGTTCGTGATTCCAACGAGGTGTACGCTCCTCGGTGGAGTATCCGCCGGGGAACGACCCTCCGGACTGCTGCGGATTGCCTCGAATGGGCGCGCCACGCCGCCCCAAGCGGTGCGCTGAGGGAAGCCATGGCCAGCTACCAGGAGGGTAGGCTGTCCAACGAGCTCCGAATCCTCGTTGCCCGGATGCAGCCGCGCGTCGAGCTACTTTGTCGTGAAAACGACAAGTTAAAGACGGCGCGAAGCCTGGAAGTGGCTCAGGCGCGGGCTATCCGGGAGGAGAATAAGAGGCTTGCCGCTGTTGCTGCGGAAAAGGAGAAGGCCTTCAAGGCCCTCGAGGTTGAAGTTCAGGCCCGGCTCGAGGCCCGTTCCAAGGCTGCCCAAGCTGTTAACGAACAGCTTCGGCTGGCTAAGGAAACTGCACGAAACGCAACTGAGAGGGCCACCAAGGCTGAAGCTGTTGCCGAGCCTCTACGCACCGAGAATGAGGAGCTTAAAGCCAAATTAGAGAGGCTCTAACAGGCTCATGATGCCTTGGCCATGGAAGACGCCTAGAAGCTCCAAGAGATCCTGGACCATAGGGGCATGCTTGACCACACTGAGCGTAAGCTGAAGGGCGTCGAAGAGGCTGCAGCTAAAGATGTGTTGCTTGCCAACCTTACTAAGAACGAAGCCGAACGCGCCCGTGATGAAGCTCAAGCTGCCCTCCAGGAGGCTCTGGTTACCAAGGAATGGCTTCTTCGAGAAGCATTGTCTCAGGTATGCGCAGTTTCACAATTTCTTTACGCTTTTCTTTACGCTTAGAAGAGTGATATATTTCTGCTTTGTAGGTTGTGCATCGGGTTCTTACGAACACATCATATGACGATGCCATGAGCGCAGCCCTCAACGCTTCTCATGAGGATGGGGAAAAGGCTGGCTTCCTGCTTGGTCTAGGGTTTGTTGAGAAGGGCATCCCGCCTTCCAACTTCCCTCTATACGATGTGGATACTGAAGCTGCTTATGACCAAGCAGTGAACCAGTATGCTGCCTTCCCGCATCCGGTGGTGGAGAAGGTGAACGAGATTACTGCTGCTGATGATGGGCTAGCTATTCTCAAGGCTTTCCTTGAACCGCCACACTCTACTGATGGTGCGGGTTCAAGTGGGAGTGGTCCTAAAGCTTGATCCTTTAGATCCCTTCCCACTGTTAGAATAGATTTTTATTTTTGTATAGATTTATATTCTTGTACGCGGGTATGTGCCCGGCCATTCTTGTAATACTTGAATTTTTATGGAATATAAATCTTTTGTTAATGCCTTGCCTTGTAAACCTTATATGTTTTGCTCACGCATATTCTAGTTTAGTTTAGCAATTTCCTAAGTACTTTGGATAAGTTAACCTTTCAACGTGGCAGACAATAGGTTAAAGTTTTGCTTCCTCTTTCGTGATTGTGCGGGTAAAACCGTCACTTTCATTTAGTAGGATGGCTAAACTTTACCTATATCTGACCTGCGTGGAGGTTTTCCTCATCTTTTCCTTAGAAATTTTCTAAGTGTTTTGAATAAGTTAACCTTTCGACGCGCGATTGTCAATAGGTTAATGTTCAGTTTCCTCTATCATGATTGTGCGGGTAAGACCGTCACTTTCATTTAGTGGGATGACCAAACTTCACCTATAACTGACCTGCGTGAAGGTTTTCCTCATCTTAGAAATTTTTTCCGTTTTTTGTGTTTATGCGGGTTTTGCCGCCTTCCACACGCAACGACTTACTTCTTCCCATATTTATGCGGTGAATACCGGCATATCAGTGTGAGAAGTTCATGAGTATAAAGGTAAGGCTATCAACACAATGTGAAAGGAGAATCATTTCCATTAGAAGTGGCTCTAGGCCTTTTCTTTACAAGTTTGGAATTGATCTACATGTAACATTTGCGTAATTGAGCTCCATTCCATGTTCTTGGGATAGGAGTGCCATCGAGCCTTTCGAGCCGGTATGCGCCCTTTCCCAAAACTTCTTTGATAATGTATGGTCCTTCCCAGACCGAGGCCAGCTTTCCTGGGCGCTCTTGGTTTGAAGCCTCGTTGTTACGCAATATGTAGTCTCCTATATTGAAGTTGCAGAGTTTTACCCGCGTGTTGTAGTACTTTTGTATTTGTCGCTTGTAGTTCTCTTCACGCGCTGCGGCTAAGTCTCTGCGTTCTTCGGTTAGCATAAGGTCTAACCGTCTTTCCGCATCATTGTCTTCTGGCTGAATCAAGACCCTTGGTGAGGGTAAACCAATTTCGACCGGGACCATGGCTTCAGTGCCATAAGTGAGGCTGAACGGGGTTTCTCCCGTACTGGCCTTTTTCAGCGTTCTGTTTGCCCAAAGGACGTGTGGAACTTCGTCCACCCAGCCGGATCTGTGTTCCAAGAGTCTTTTCTTTATGCCGTCGACGATGCTCTTATTTGCTCTTTCCACCTCACCATTACCCTGCGGGTGCGCCACTGAGGTAAAGGTGTGGGTGATTTGAAGTTCTTCTAGCCCCTTTTGTAGCTTCTTGTCAGCAAAGTTGGTGCCGTTATCGCTCACCAAAGTCTGAGGAATACCGGTGATCATCGCTACACCCTCAGCTGTTGGCCATCCCATCATGCCGTGGACTGAAGATACCACGGCATTGAATCTTGTCATCCCGTCTCTCCCGAAGAGAATGTCGTATGTGTGGTGTGGCTTCCTCATCACAACAAAGTCCACGTCCTCTGTGCGGGAGTGTTTCCCGTCCGTGAGAATGACGGGGAAAGATAGGATACCCAGGGGGGTGTTTGTGCTGCCGTCAAACCCTTCCATTGAGGCATAGACCGTTTCCAGGCGTTCCTTGTCTTCGTCGTCTAGCTTGTCGAAGAACTGCCTGTACATAACCGTTGACGAGGCGTCGTTGTCAGCAAGAGTGCGGGAGGTGATGTAGTGCCCGAGCTGGCTTTTGATGACGATAGGGCCTTCTTTGCTGGGTCCTCCTGGCACTCGCGGGAAGCGCACCTCAGCTTCCTTCCACGCGCATGGTTCTGTCGTTCGTCTTTTTTTTCCCTGATGTTACTATGAACCATGTGGATGCTGATGTTAACGGGCTTTCGTCCGTTGCCTTTGTATCGGTTATCATTCCTCCCTCCATTCTTGATTGATGCCACAAGGTGTGTAAGTCTTCCATCCTTGACGAATGTTTCAACAATATCCTTCAAGGATGTACACTCCTCAGTGTTGTGACCCTTTGTCCCGTGAAAGTCACAGGATTTGCTCTGATCCGCATTAGGTCGCTGCCGGATCATTGGAGCTTTTGGCCATGGGAGTTTTTCGGTGGCAAATATCTCCGTGACGTTTTTGGTGAGTGGCGTCCACCGGTGTTTTCGGCTTGATGAGTGCGTGTTATCCCTTCCGCCTACTAGAGGGCGAGAGCTGGATGAGGTGTCAAAGTTTACCCTTGACTGCCAAATACCTAGCTTCCTCTTTTTGTTTTGCCGGGCGGTCCGAACGTTGTTTTCTCTAGTCCTCTACGTGTAGAGGTGTGTATTCTGGGGAAGATCCCTACCCAGTTGCTTCTCCGTTTCGGCAAAGCGCTTGGCCGCCGTCATGATGGCATCCCATGTGGATGGCATGCCGTCCTTACCCGTCAACGTGCGGATAAGCTCTGGGTATTCGGCGCCCTGGATGAAAGCGGCGCGAACAAGATCTTCACTTATGGTGCCCAGACTCAGCTTTTTGGAGTTGAAGCGAGTGATGAAGTCTAGTAAAGATTCATCCTCCTCTCTAACACAGTTGAGGATCGTCCACTGCTCTTCAGTATATTTCCTCTGTTGACTGAAGTGTTGGCTGAACTTATGTTGAAAGTCCGCCCAATCATAGATGTGGTGGACCGGTAAACGATCAAACCACGCCCTGGCCGCTCCAACCAGCGTCATCTGAAACATATAACACCACGTGGGTTCCGTCCAGTTGCTGACGGTTGCCCTCGCTATGAATCTGTTCAAGTGATCGTCTGGGTCGGATATACCGTCATAAGTGCCTATGTTGGACATTTGTTTAGCACTCTTCGGGGCGATTGCTTCCGCAATGTCCCTTGCAAACTTGGATGTTCCCGCATTTGCAACACTTGGTCTAAAGGTTTTGGAGAAGTCACGTGGGTTTCCCCCCGCGTTCCTTGGTTTGAAGGTTTCTCCAAAATTCCTTCTCGGTTGGAAGCCCGTTTCCTTGCGCTTCCCTTTCGCCCTATGGCGAGGGTTTGCGTCACTATCGGATTCTTCCCAGTCATCGTCCAAGTACTCGCACTCATTGCTCATGTTGAGCTGTTGTCGAGTGCTTCCGAATTCGTCAGCCTGTTGGATTGAACGTAAGCGTTCATCCAACTCAGCTTGGAATTCCTTCTGACGTGCTTCCGCCCATGCTTTAACTTGATCAAGTGTTTGGCGGGGGAGCCTCGTCTGTTGTCTTTCCACCTGGGTATCAATGAATCCCAGGGGATGATTGTTTACTGCACTTGCCCCGGCTTGGGTAACCGGGGTAGTGTTCGTAAAATTTACTGCACTTGCCCCGGCTTGAGTAACCGGGGTAGTGTTCGTAAAATTTGTGTACTCGCCGGTATTCCTCCCAGTAGCTGGGGTTGTGATTACCGGGGTTTCTTGGTCACTTGCTGGCCTCGGGACCGGAGTAACGTTAACCATCTTTCCAGAAGTTTGGAAAAACCTAAAAAAGAAATAGTTCTAGCTTTTATGCACGGATGGCGCCAATGAAGAAACACTAATTGACCCCGGGCAGATTACGAATAATCTGGGGGTTAAATAGATGTTTCCCACGAGGGTTAGGTCCGGCAAGATGGTTATTCTTCTGATGACCTGCAAAACAAACACCGTGAGCTCGTCACTGAGAAGGGGGGGTTCCTCCTTGTGACCACCCTCCGGCGTGAGAATCAGACTAGATTGCTCTGAATATAAGTGTATATTAAGAGAGATTGCTAGAGAAGATAAGATACAAGATAATGATACCGTTCCAAGGTGTTGGAGTATTTATAGCCGAATGTAGGTTTCCAAGCAGGTACAGCCAGCTGTATAATATTCCTTTTCCACCAACTGTGGGCTACGCACGTGCCATGCTGGTAGTTGGTGGGTAGGCAGCGGCTGATAGTGACATGGCCGGCTGTGTACTATTCCTTTTCCGCCGGCTGTGTACTATTCCTTTTCCACCAACTGCAGGCTATGTACGTGCCACGACAAGGGTTGGTGAGTAGGCAGCGGCTGATAGTGACATTTTGTATTAGAGCGTGCTCCTCGTACTGTTGTCGGTGAGCTGTCACCCTGTGATTGGTTCATGGGCTGCTTTGGTCAGATCTTGTCTATTTTGTCCATACATTGGCAGGTATAGTACAAAAGATCTTCCAGAAGCGTACGGACTGGCTCATTTGGGCGGGAGTATTCCCGCCTTGCTCATTCCTTCAGGTGACATTACTGAATTATTTAGTGCCTTGTGCGTGTAGCCTTGCTATTAGTGCGGGTAGCCTTCCCTGATGGCTTGTATCCGCAACTGCGGGAACATGCGGGGTACTTCACAATTGGGAGGCTTTTCCTGCGGGAACAGCTGGCGTACTGCGCGTAAGGTCTTCTCTGAGCATGGCTGGTCCTGCGGAACCAGTTGGTCCTTGCGTAGACGTCCCTCTTCAAGGTGAGTCTTGCGTGTCCAACTGGGCTCTGCTGGGACCTACCTCTTCAAATAGCTTGCTGTATCTTTCTATAATCACCATGTCCTGATTGATCTACAACAATCAAAACCGCATCAGAAGAAGAAGAAACCGCCACTGTTGATGATGATGAGCACATGACATCGGTTAATTTATAAAATAAAATGAACAACACGAGAAGTGTGTAAACGACGGCCATGTGAATTAAAGTTGATGATGCTTGTGCACTATAATAATATTATTAAGTAAGCGAGAAATAACGGTGAGTTTTGGAAAGTGAAGCGTTTTGCGGCGGAGTTTAAGTGGAAATAAAAACGGAAGGAAGAAATATAAAGAGGCGTTGCATGTGGTGGGAGAGTGGGCCACAAAAAACACGAGACGTGTAAATAATTAGTATTTAGAGAATGTTTTCCCGCAGTCTTTTTCCCGGCCCCATGCCTTTATTATTATTATTATTATTATTATTATTGATGAATTTCCATCAAGAAAGAATTTAAGACTGATGATAACTTGGACACGTTTAATATGTTGTGTTGGGCTAGCTGACTATGATCTTTTGTTTTTGGGTCACTTTGTATGAAGTATCTAAGCATTATATGTTTGTTGGTTGTTAAAAAAATATACGTATATTTAATAAGGAGAATCGAATAAGTAATAAAATGATATTGGTGAGTAATATTTTTGGTAAATTGAACAATTGAAAAGATCTGTTTATATAATTAAAAGATTACAATCAGCTGGCATTGAAATGTTTGTGGGATTACAAACAACTACTTAGTTGTATTATGTTTGAAACAAATTAAAAAGAATCTAAATTGTTTTAAGCATTTTTATGCGGTTAACTCATATAACCCTCTAAAACTAGAGTTATACATTAATTTGCTTAAATATGGGAGTAGAACACTAGAACGTACACTTGGGAATGAACACCTTTTTGCAAACCTTGTTGCTTCGTGTAATGATTTTGGAAAATGTATGTCACTCATCTCTAGTATTCTTTTTTCACTCAAAAGGTTTTATATTATGACTTCTAAGGAACTTTTTGTAACAGATTTAACTCCAAATTTAGAAAAGTATCTTTACAAGATTTATGAAAATCAAATTTAATATAATTTCGAGTAATTATATATCTATATTAACGGTATATATATTTTAGGTATTTTGTATCGCTATCATCATTATTTTATATAAATATCATTTTAGGCAGATTGAAGTCCTCGGTTTTCTTTGAGTTAATAACCATTTGAGGGCTTATTCTTTGAGATGGAAGGAGTGGCATTTGGCGTGGTTTCAATGAAAGTGTTTAGGCGTGTAATTAGGTGGTTGATGTTGTAATTTGGGTAAAATTGATTAAGCATCACCTATTTACATGTTCGTAAATGTTCTATTTACGCATGTTCTTGTGTTTAAGTGTCCTATTTACGCATATGTAACCTTTCAACGTGTCATCAATTTCTTAAATCACCTTTCAAACGTTTTATCAATTTCTTGAATGACAAATGTCTGTTAATAGTATTCATACTAATAATCTATTTGCATATACGTAAACTTTCATAATCTTTTATATTTCAAAAACTTTTGTTTATTTATTCATATTTAAATTTTAGGGGTGTCAGTCGTGTCCGGTTGGTAGGTTGGCGGGTTGAGATTCTTCAACTCTAACTCAAACCATATATTTATTCGTGTCGTATCGACCCATTTAAATTCGTGTCGTGTTCAGGTTGTGTTTCTGTTCAACCCATTTTATGTTCATTTACGATATGAGCAATACTTAGTGGCTAAATAGTTAATAATAATCAAAACAATCAATTACTTTTATTTATATAAAATATTTTAATAATTTGTGATAGATCTAACTGTTTTTGTGAATTTATCTCGCATTCCCAATTAACAAACATAAGTTCACATATTTTGCTAAAGATAAGAACAAACGAATCTACCTATTCTAATAAAGTTGAATAATTGTAGATACGTGTTGGTTTTTAGTTAATCCTCACACTTTTTCCCTCCAAAACTAATATATGTCATAGAGGGTAAAGTTAAAATACAAAGAGAAACAAAAATAAGAATTGTGAGAAGGATTTGTGACAACACAAAAAACCCATAAAAAATTCAAAAAAAAAAAATCAAAACTCAAAATATAAATAAAAAAAAAACTAAAATTTTTTCGCCATCATTCTCGTTCAATTTTTTTTTTTACAAATTCAAAAAAATTTGGCGAAAAGACACAATGCCTTGATCAAAGACACGATGACGAAAATGAACAAAAGACACAATTATAATTAAAAAAGACACAATAGATCGCAAAATATAACACAATGCTGAACAAAATATAGCACAATGTTGAGTAATATAACACAATATAAAGAAAAATTACACAATGTCAAGGAAAAAAAGACACAATCAATGACGAAAATAAACACAAAAACAATGATAAACAAAAAAACGCAACGACTTTTTCACTTACCGTTGTGTTTGTTTTTTTAATGAAAAAGAGAAAGACAATGGAAACATTTTTGTGTTTTCGTTTTTTTCGTTTTTTATTAAATTTTGTGTTGTGATTTTTTTAAAAAAAAAAATCACAACAGGTTTTTTTTGTGGCTACAAATCTTTCTCTTTTGTTCCCCTTTGTAGAATAACTTAACATTGTACTATATTTTGTTCTGCATTATGTTATATTTTGTGATCTATTGTGTCTTTATTTTGTTATAATTGTGTCTTTTGTTCATTTTCGTCATTGTGTCTTTGATCTCGGCATTGTGTCTTTTCGTCATTTTTCTTTATTTTTTTTTGGTATTTTTTTACTTTTTTTTAACGGGAATGATGGCGGAAACACTTTAGTTTTTTAATTTTTTTTCGTTTTTATTTATATTTTAAGTTATGATTTTTTTATTATTTTTTTAAATTTATTTTTAAGAGGTTTTTTTGTATGGTCACAAATCATTCTCACACTTCTCATTGTTGTCTCCCTTTGTATTTTTAACTTTACCCTTTCTTTAAACTCCATGTATATTATATCTATACACTTTTATAAAAATAAATATTTATATATTATACTAATATACATTGTTAGAATATATTTCGCAACATACTTGGTGAAACCCAAAAATCAACAACAAACCGTGTTTGTGAAATATTGAAAAGAATATAATTTTAAATGTTATCATTAACGTATTATAATATGTATATTGTTGAATATTGTAAATAAAAAAACAAAAAAAACTCTAATATGCTTTCAATTTACGAAGTAATTATTTTAATCATTAAATTATAAATATATGTTTAAAAGTTGATCCATTTTTTAAAAATAAATCCATTTATCTATTGATTTTTTTGTACATTGTCATATAAATTATAAATATATGATTTATTACTTATTTTTCCGGTTAATTTAGTAAAGTATACATATATGTGTTAAATTGTAAGGATAATATATACCAATTACTTTCAAATATAATAAAGTTTACCATATTTAGTTTCTTGGGTTTTTTTATCACGGGTTGCTTCGGGTTTTTTGTGGAACTTAAATTTGATTGTTACGGGTTAAAAGTTGGTAAATAGATCGTTTGATACAAATTAACTACATTTGGCTCAAATTTGTTATGAGTAAAAATTGGGTAATCTGAATATTTTTAAATTTTGAGAATGAAAATATTTTTGTCGTCAAACGTGTTACGGGTTCAAAGTTTTGACTTGAAAATGTAAAACAAATGAAAGTTAGAATTTTAAATGCGATTGGGTTTCGAATTTATTTTTAAGGGCATTTTTGGAAGTAGTTAAAAGATTCCGGATTTTGCACATTGAGTATTTTTCCCATGACTATTAAAATTTAAGAAAAAATGATAAACATTTCCAACATGTCACTTCCAAGCCTATCAATGCTTCTAACTTTTTATCAAATTAGAAACATTTGAGTCAGCATTGGCTTTTCCTTGAATAGTGATCAGAATGTTGTGTGTGAAGCATATCGTACAAAATTATGCTCAAGTGAAGCAAAATATTCACAAAATTGAACGAGTTAACATGTTATTTTTTTGTTAATTGGAAAAGTCAAGAAGCCCCTCAAACTTATCAAAATCTTTTTCATAGTATGACTCAAAACTATTATTATATGAGAAATATTCTTCGAAATTGGTTTATAACCAAATTTATTTCAATTTAAAATATATGATACTAAAAATAAAATTTCAATAGATGAAGTGTTCTTGGGTATGTTTTGCATTAAATTCATTTCTTTTTTTTTGAAAATAATAATTTTGTGATATAAATAAAATCAATTTATGTATTAATGATATAAACATAGATGTAATATATTTTTCTATATACATTATGTATTGCTTTATTTGTAACTTAATTATTTAGATCATCATGTATGTTACACGAGCTCTAAAACTAGTAAAAATGATAAGAGAATAGATGGTTAGAACAATTAAAATAAAAATATTGGAAGTTAAGAGTGGATACATATATTTCAAAAAGTAATTAGTATAACTTTTAAAAAAGTTAAATATATGAAAAATTATAAATCAAAGTATATATAACTTAAAAATGAAACACCTTTTATCTTTAAAATTAAAATATCAACCACTCTAAAATTCTTAAACGAGTTAACAGGTTAACCCATTTTTTAACGGGTCGTGTTTGGGTTGACTCGTTTTTTAGACGGATCGGGTTCGGGTTGACTTGTTTAAGAAAACGGGTCGTGCCAGCCGACCCAAAACTTATATTTATCCGCATCGGATTCGTGTCGGGTTTCAGGTCGTGTTAGAAACTGACATCCATAGTAAATCTTAATACTGATAATTCTTTTTTTTTAATGACCATCTATTTACACATATATATAAATTTTCATGCATTCATCCAATTTACAAATCAAAATTCTATGAGATATGTTAATCTACAAAATTATCATCTATCTAAATGGTTTAGCTATGTGTAATTGTGTTACTTGCATATAGCTAGATATATGCTTGTCTTAAAACATGTTGACTTGCTTGCTTGTGTATTTAATATATTAATTTGTTTTTCATTCTTAATAAGCTTCAATTTCCTAGGTATGGATCTATATGGTAAAGAAATAGACTTGGATGATAAACTTCTTTTATTGCTGAACAAGTTTGTGAAGGTTGGATTGTTTTTTTTTTTGAACAACAAAGAAGTTTCCATAACACAACAAATAAACTCCAGCAGGAAGCTGGAGATGAACACAACATAATACAAGGATAATATAAAAGTGGACTAGAGCCTCACTTACCAGCACACCTAAAAGACATCAAAATAAAATAACTACAGCTCTTAGAGAACCTTAAGCTAAATTACAAGATAAAGGTGAACTAATCCAATCATGCCAAACAATCTCTTTATGAAGAGACCTAAATTTGATCCATCCAAAAAGATTTGTCATAATTTCCTCCACAACGAACTGGGTGGATTTGCACCTATTGTTGAAAATTCGAGAATTTCACCGTTTCCAAATGAACCAAATAGCTGAGAATATAATCGAACCCAAGGTCCTTTTGCCCAAACTGTAGCCCGGTTCTTTCGCCACCTCTAAAAGATTATCAAAAGAATCCAAACCCGTCAAATCCCAATGACACCAAATCGATATCGCTCTCCAAATCTCTTTAGTTAACAAACACTCGAAAAAGACATGTATTGAAGTTTCAGCCGATGACTGACACAACGGGCAAGCCGACTGAACCGGGTACAACCCTCTAGCTACCAAATTAACAGCAACCGGAATCCTGTTTTGCAAAAGTCTCCAAATAAAGCAATTTATCTTTATGGGGATCCAAGACTCCCAATTGCAAATAATCAAACCATCACCATAAATATGATCAGCCGAGAATCTTCTCAAGCTTTGAACGAAAAAATGCCACGGGAATCACCAATCCATCTCCAGCCATCTTCTTTACCATAATGAAAAGAAAACAAAACCACCATATCCTTCAAGTCTTCAACATCAACCAAACTTTCAGGTGAAAGGTTCACTTTGGACCAAGCCCAAACAACATCAGTCGCTCCTGGTTCGATAAAAACCACCCTATCACTAATAAGGCAACATTTATTCGCCTCTAAATTATACAGCTCAGGGAACACATCTTTCAACGAGAATCTGCATAACCAAACATCAAGCCAGAATCTTGTAGAATTCCCTTTCCCCACTTCCTTAACAAATAACTCTTTTAAATTGATACCTAAATCAGAAAAATGTTTATCAATTTTGGATATGTTCTTCCAGGGCCCTTTGATTGATTGTTTAGCCATCTGCAGGCAATCGCTCTAATGCATTTAACCCACAACGAGTCCTCCTCAATCCACCACCATTTAGCAAGTAGAGCCAAATTCATTAAACGAAGACCACCCACCTCTTTGGTTTAACCACCAAGTCCCATTTGACCCAATTTATTTTTCTTTTTTCTCCCGAGCCTCCCCATAAAAAGTTTCTCCTAATCTTTTCCAATGCCTCCACCACTTTTAACTGAGCGTGAAACGACGAGAAAAAGTAAATAGGTAGACTCCCTAAAACAGCCTTGACTAAAGTAAGCCTACCCCCGAAAGATAGCGAGCTCGCTTTCCACCCATTAAATGCAAACTTGCAACAAAATTATAATGAGGTTTGTGTAGGTTTTTTATTGTAGAAAAAGTTTAGGTTTTTGAGAAAAGTTTGAAATATAATTTGGCTATTAAGTGACGGTTTATGGATGTTTGTTGTTGTGGATGCTTCTTCGTTTAATTAACAAATCTACAAAAAAGTTGACTTTGTGTTACTTGTTTAATTCATTCTCTTGTTCTGTTCAAAAAAATCATTCTGTTGTTTGTTGAGTTATTTACTAATTCAACTTCCAAAAAAATTTATACAAACTTCAAAGACTTGGGGGCACAACCGAAAGTCAATAACCAATGAAATAAAACAAAACGCCCTTGTATATTGACCTTTTAAACGAAAAAAAAACATATATAATAATTTTTTTAACTTAAACCTTCCGTTACAAAAGAAAAAGAAAACACTTAACAAAACAAAGTATTTAAAACGATGATTATTTAGTCGGTAAACCAAAGTAGTTGAAAATAGAAGTGTTTTGGGACTCGGTCATCGTGACAGTAATTCGACACAAATTCGGATGGTTTTGATTACGCTCGTTACGGTACTGGAGCTAGAAAATGAACACACACACACACACACACATATATATATATAAATGAAGGTGGACCAGTGGCCAATTGGGGGTGGGGTGGGGTGGGGGGCGTCGGACGGCAAACTTGTGCGTTGGTAAAACCCGAACATTGTCAGTCACGGGCGTTGAAGCTATGGGTCTACTTGAATTTGGCCAGAGTCCGTCAATTTCGTATGGTACCGGAACTAAAACAACAAAAATCGACGTTTGGTCGGTTTCCTTTACGTTCGTTATGGTAATCGAACTAAAAATAAATCAAATTCAAGGACTAATACAGTGCCGCCAAGTGGCCCAATAAGACACTTGCGACACCAAAGTTCTAAATTATATATGAGTTAGTTGCAGTTTTGGTCCCTGTGGTGGTACCCGAGACGCAAGTTTCAACTCCGTGATTGCATATTTTTAGTTATGGCCCTTGTGGTCAACATTTATTTGCAATCGGGCCCTGTCGTTAACTAATGGTTGTTACGTCAGTTAGTTTTAAGGGTCAAAATGTCTTTTTGCCCCTATATAAATCGGCTCAATTAAGGCCCCTCCCATTCGCATTATGCAACTATGACCATCGTCGTCTTCCTTTCTCGCCGATGCCTTCATCCCGTCTCCGTCTTCCTCTCGCCTTCGTCTTCAATTAACCATAATGGCATAGTTAATAATCACTTTCGCCAACACCTGGATTTTCTCATGTATGACTTTGGTCTTAATTTTGAGTTATGAAATGTGAAATTGTAGCTTCGATTACTTCGTTGCTAATCAAGTTCGTGCTTATTCCTTGTAGCTGCCATGTTGCTCGATTTCTCATGGAGCTATCTAGCGTTGATATGGTGGTGCTGGTTTACACCTGGCCGAACATGATCTACACCATCAACTTCAATGCAGGTGGACAAGTAGATAGTCAAGATTACTTATGTTTAGTAAATTATAGCAAGTAGCTTACATTAAAGGTCAATGGGTCAAATAAAGTCAACCCTAAAAAGTCAAATATCGGTTGGTTAAAATAGTTGGAGGGAAAATAAGTTAATACGCAAAGGTCCAAATTGTATGTATTTAAAACCATATGGTTGAAAATTGCAAGGGTAGAACGGTTTTTCTGCAGAAAACCAAACTTTGGATTCACGACGGAGACCTAATTGTAAAAAAATAATGACCAGAAGAAGCATAACTGTAAAAATACCACCACATGGTTGAAACTTGCGTTTCAAATATCATTACATGAACCAAAAATGAAATTAACTCTATGTATAGTAGTAATAGTAATATTTACTATAATATGTACTTGTATTTTTTTTCTTTCTTTTATTGTTTGAAGGTTGTTTTATTACTTTGTTTCAAACATTTTAAGTTTTTTTTGTCTTTTAATATTCTTTTTCTTTTTATGTTTTTTTTTCAAAATGCCAATTCTATCTATCTATCTATACAAATGTCTATCAAAAAATATTATATGTTACTCTATGGTTACTCTACATCCATTTTCAAGCTACCAGATTGCTTGGTTTGTTATTTGAGACTTCTCATGCGTTTGACTCGAATTCGCGAGTATGGTCACACCAAATCCAGATAGTCCTTAAATGTGTTTTAACATTTCAGTTAGTTGTAAAACCCTTTTATAATCAAACAATAATTTTCTTGGGTCATGAGTCTCACCAAACTCGAATAACCCTTAAACCGTTTATAAATCTCAATTACTTGTGAAAGTTTTTCATCATCAAACCTTAATTTTATTTTTCTCCTCTACATATTCTCCATCGTAGTTTCTCATTTCCATCACCTGTAAACTTCCGATTACCACCTACCATTGTCAACCTCCCCTCTCATGCATCAACTACCATCGTCAACCGCCCCTTTTTCATAAGACAAATAATGTTTTTCGTTTAAAAAAATTAACATGTCCGTGTTCGTTTATGTTCGCTCGTTAAAAATCTAAAAAAATCTACACATCTCAATTGAAAGATTTCAAACGTTAAAAAATATAATGAACATAATAAACTAATATGTACGTATTAAATAAAACAAAACAACATTAAAAAATATAAAATAGCAAAACAACTTATATAAAAATCTAAATAAACCCCTATAATACGAGAGGACTCAACCTAGTTTTATAAATATACGACAACTCGAAAGTAATAAGAGGCCCAGAGATACAATGAAAAGGAAACGAGGCAACAAAATTACCAAGCCCACGAGGGCATATCATAACTGGAAATTGACAAAATTAAACTTGTAATATTTCTCCCATATTAAACTCACACCCTTGCCTCAATGCTTCGCCCAAAGGAATGAGGTAGATTTGATTTCATTCACCATGTTATTCAACACAAAATACTATTTGAAAGATAATATTGTTCCTAGTTCTCAATTAATCAACAAGTAATGATTGAGATAGTCTATATAACCATACATTCCTCCTTACTATGCTTATGTAATTTTGGATAATTTCTCAAATCCAAGACCAAATTGACAATGAACCATCAAATGAGCTAATGATCCACACAACACATACGCATCATCACCAATGTTTATTCCGTTCATTAATAGGAATCCATTTCAACCAGATAACTTTGTCATCAATTAGATGCATAATAAACGGATTCATCCTTTTCCATTTTACCGACCCCCCTCCATGTGCCACTTAAAGATTTTTTTACTTAGATAACAACCCACGTTTGAGAACTTGTATGCAATGCTGAAATAATCTTAACCCAAAGTTAGGATTGGCATTTTTATTAAACATTGACCATCATTTAGCTAATAAGGCTATACTAGTTGCGTTCAAACTCCCAACTCCCTAATTGCCATGATCTTTATCAAATAATACCCTTTTCCAAGCGGCCAAACTAATTTTCTCTCTCCCCTCGTTTCCTTCCCTTTAGATTCCAACTTTTCAACACTTCATCTGGGGCTTTGACGTTGTGTTCCCGAGTTCATTTCACTAAAGAAAGGAAAGGAAAAGAATAATTTTCCTTTCTTTTCCATTTCCTTTCCTTTCCTTTCAATTTCTTCTAAATTGGAAGGAGAATCCTGATCCGATTCAGTGGTTCGACCCATACTCAGTTTTTCCTCCGGCTCGATTAACATACCCTTTTGGCAATACTGGCAAAATTTCGAACGGGCCGCGAGGTGGCGTCAGAGCATAATTATTGATCTGATTCTTTCGTAGGGTCATAAAATATTGAATTGAAGTCTCCAATACCGAATTTCTGATCTGATTAAGTGGTTCGACCCATACTCAGTTTTTTCTCCGGCTCGGTGAACATACCCCTTTGGCAATACTAGCAAAATTTTGAACGGGCCCCGGGGTGGCGCCATGGCATAATTATTGATTCGATTATTTCGTAGGGTCATAAAATATTGTATGAAAGTCTTCAAGACTGAATTTTTGATCCGATTCAGTGGTTCAACCCATACTCAGTTTTTTTCTCTGGCTCGTGAACATACCCCTTTGGCAATACTAGCAAAATTTCGAACGGGCCTCGGGGTGGTGTCAGGGCATAATTATTGATCCGATTCTTTCATAAGGTCATAAAATATTGTACAGAAGTCATCAAGACCGAATTTCTGATCCGATTCAGTGGTTCGAACCATACTCAGTTTTTTCTCCGGCTCGGTGAACATACCCCTTTTAAAATACTGGTAAAATTTTGAACGGGTCACGAGATGGCGTTAGAGCATAATTATTGATCCGATTCTTTCATAGGGTCATAAAATATTGTATGAAAGTCACCAGGACCGAATTTCCGATCCGATTAAGTGGTTCGGCCCATACTCAGTTTTTCCTCCGGCTCGGTGAACATACCCCGTTGGCAATATTGGAAAAATTTCGAACGGGCCGCGGGGTTGCGTCAAGGCATAATTATTGATCAGATTCTTTAGTAGAGTCATAAAATATTGTATGGAAGTCACCAAGACCGAATTTCTGATCCGATTTAGTGGTTCGACCCATACTCAGTTTTTTCTCCGGCTCAGTGAACATACCCCTATGGCAATACTGGCATAATTTCGAACGGGCCGCGGGTGGCGTCAGGACATAACTATTGATCCGATTATTTCATAGGGTCTTAATATACTGTATGGAAGTCTCAAAGACCGAATTTCTGATCCGATTTAGTGGTTCGATCCATACTCAGTTTTATCTCCGGCTCGATGAACATACCCCTATGGCAATACTGGCATAATTTCGAACGGGCCGCGGGGTGGCGTCAGGACATAACTATTGATCCGATTCTTTCATAGGGTCTTAAAATACTGTATGAAAGTCTCCAAGACCGAATTTCTGATCCGATTCAGTGGTTCGACCCATACTCAGTTTTATCTCTGGCTCGTGAACATACCCCTTTGGCAATACTAGCAAAATTTCGAACGGGCCTCGGGTTGGTGTCAGGGAATAATTATTGATCCGATTCTTTCGTAGGGTCATAAAATATTATACAGAAGTCACCAAGACCGAATTTCTGATCTGATTCAGTGGTTCGACCCATACTCAGTTTTTACTCCGGCTCGGTGAACATACCCCTTTGGAAATACTGGTAAATTTTGAACGGGCCCCGAGATGGCGTTAGAGCATAATTATTGATCCGATTCTTTCGTAGGGTCATAAAATATTGTATGGAAGTCACCAAGACCGAAATTCTTATCCGATTCAGTGATTCGGCCAATATTCAGTTTTTTCTCCGGCTCGTGAACATACCCCTTTAACAATACTCGCAAAATTTAGAACGGGCCGCAGGGTGGTGTCAGGGCATAATTATTGATCTGATTCTTTCGTAGAGTCATAAAATATTATACGGAAGTCACCAAGACTGAATTTCTGATCCGATTCAGTGGTTCGACCCATACTCAGTTTTTTTTCTCCAGCTCTGTTAACATACCCCTTTGGCAATACTGGCAAAATTTCGAACGGGCCGCAAGGTGGTGTCAGGGCATAATTATTGATCATATTCTTTCGTATGGTCAAAATTTTTTTTTAATGGAAGTCACCAAGACCGAATTTCTAATCTGATTCAGTGGTTCGACCCATACTCAGTTTTTTCTCCGGCTCGGTGAACATGCCCCTTTGGCAATACTGGTAAAATTTCGAACGGGCCGCGGGGTGGCGCTTGGGCATAAATATTGATTCGATTCTTTCGTAGGGTCATAAAAAATTGTATGGAAGTCTCCAATACCGAATTTCTGATCTGATTCAGTGGTTCGATTCATACTCAGTTTTTTTCTTCGGCTCGTGAACATACCCTTTGGCAACACTATCAAAATTTAGAACGGGCCGCGGGGGTGGCGTTAGGGCATAATTATTGATCTGATTCTTTCCTGAGGTCATAAAATATTGTATGGAAGTCACCAAGACCGAATTTTTGATCCGATTAAGTGGTTCGACCCATATTCAGTTTTTCCTCCGGCTCGGTGAATATAACCCTTTGGCAATACTGGCAAAATTTTAAACGGGGCGCAGGTTGGTGTTAGGGCATAAGTATTGATCCGATTCTTTCGTATGGTCATAAGATATTGTATGGAAGACACCAAGACCGAATTTCTGATCCGATTCAGTTGTTCGACCGATACTACATTTTTCCTCCGGTTCTGTGAACATACCCCTTTGGTAATACTGGAAAATTTTCAAACGAGCCTCGGGGTGGCGTCAGGGCATAATTATTGATCCGATTCTTTCGTAGGGTCATAAAATATTGTATGGAAGTAACCAAGGCTGAATTTATGATCCGATTCAGTGGTTCAATCCATACTCAGTTTTTCTTCCGGCTCGTGAACATAACCCTTTGGTAATACTGGAAAATTTTCAAACGAGCCGCGGGGTGGCGTCAGGGCATAATTATTGATCCGATTCTTTCGTAGGGTCATAAAATATTGTATGGAAGTAACCAAGGCTGAATTTATGATCCGATTCAGTGGTTCAATCCATACTCAGTTTTTCTTCCGGCTCGTGAACATACCCCTTTGGCAATGCTGGCAAAATTTAGAACGGGCCGCGGGGTGGCGTCAGGGCATAATTATTGATCAGATTCTTTCGCAGGGTCATAAAATATTGTATGGAAGTCACCAAGACCGAATTTCTGATCGATTCAGTGGTTCGATCCATACTCAGTTTTTCCTCCGGCTCGTGAACATACCCCTTTGGCAATATTGACAAAATTTCGAACTGGCCGCGGGGTTGCGTCAGAGCATAATTATTGATCCGATTCTTTCCTAGGGTCATAAACTTTTGTATGGAAGTCACAAAGACCGAATTTCTGATCCGATTCACTGGTTCGACCCATACTCAGTTTTTCCTCCGGCTCGTGATGTAACAACTTGGGTTTTCGAACTTATACTTTTACCCGACTTGGTTCAATGCTCGGGTTATTTTTATTAATAAAATATAATGTGCGTTTATCAAGCTAAATTGATTTATTTTTATTTAATTACTTATAATTATAAAATTTTAGGTTTTGGCATTTTTAGCCCAAAAATATAAACGTTTATCTTTCTTTGTACCACTTTCAAACTCCAAGGTCCATTTTGTAACTTTATTATAACCCATCATCAAACTGGTTATCCAGGACCCAAACCCGAACCCGTATGCGATTTCTTGTACCCGAAGCTGATGAACTCCAAATTGGTTAGCAAATCTCGTGTAATTGAAGATTTGGATCTCGTAATCGTTTATACATGTCCAACGCGGCCTTACCGACGTTTTTAAACAAGTTAATGATATCCAATTGATCCGTTCTTCCATTTTTAATCAAACCGACAATCTTGTTTAACCATTGATCACGAAATCCTTTATAATATCACAATTAATTGTACAGATATGTTCCTTACATAGTGGCTGACCTTTACCCCTATTTAATTAGATCAGTTTACTCGTTTTTATCTCGTTTATCAACCAAGAAGCGCCGGCCCTGTTCTGTCCAATTCACCTATCTCTGATCATCATACAAGGTATTTAATTACATGTTTAGAATCGCAATACTGATGTTATCAAAAGCCCTATCATCTATTATCACAACATCAATCGGATTAACCGATTGATGTTGTTAGGGTTTGTTTGTAATTCTGTTCAGATCGCATTTGTTTATAAACTTTGGTTCCTATCTTTTAGCACAAGTAGCTGGTAGCCCAGCTGGTTAATACGTTATTTACAGAGTAGCAGGTCGCGGGTTCGAGTCCCTGCCACCCCGTTTATATATATATATATATAAATATATATATATATATATATTTGGTATCTTTTGTTTTTAAATCATATTTTAATAAATAACAAATAATAATAACCAATATGAATCATATTTTGTTAATCGTGTTTCCTCGCATCTTTCCGTTCATGTATAAATAATAACACGTATTTAATAATACATTGGATTTATAGATTTAATAGATATTAGAAAGGTAAATTTTTATATTTATACACTTTAACGAACTAATAATTTTAAAAGATGTATTTTACTCAATAATATTTTTATATAATAAAATATTATAATATACTTTTAAACGGATTAATAAACAAATAATATTTTTAAAGATGGGTTTTACTTATATGATATTTTTATATAATTTAATAAACTAATAATTGTTTTCATATAATATCTTTATAAAATATTATATTATGCATGAATTAAAAGAATATAATATTAATAATAATTATCGAGCTTCTTATCAATCTAGCTCATTAACTTAGCGTATCCACATTCTATTTTTCCTTATTAGGGCTTATCGTCAACGCGCGTAATTTCTGCTAATCGTCAATCCTA